>NC_016089.4:27694148-27994148 GCF_000004515.6 Glycine max
CCCCCCCCCCCCCCCACGGTGATCAGCTTGAGTCACAAGGGAGTTCCAAACCGAGTGACATGCCCTCAAGTACAAGTATTCCTCCTCATGAGAAACTACAAGTACTTACTGACAAAGTTTATACTATTTCCATGTCATATGAAGTATGAAACATTGGCACCATCAAATGCACTGACCATGGATAATTAAAGACTCTAAGTCTTCCCCCTCCAGCGATACTTAAAACTCTTTAACCACTTTATTTCCCTCACCAGGGACATCCAACAAGGTCACTGCACTCCCCCATGTACATACACAACATACAACATATGAAACATGGGCATTATCGATGCACTGACCATGGATAATTAAAGATTATAAGTCATCCCCCTCCAGAGATGCTTAGAACTCTTTAACCACTCTATTTCCCCCACCAGGGACATCCAACAACGTCACTACACCCCCCATGTACATACACGTCACACAACGTATGAAACATGGGCACCATCAATGCATTGACCGTGGATAATTAAAGATTCTAAGTCATCCCCCTCCAGAGATGCTTAAAACTCTTTAACCACTTTATTTCCCCCACCAAGGACATCCAACAAGGTCAATGCACCCCCCATGTGGTGGATATACCCGATTGAGCGATAGATCTTAAAAAGGTATACAAAGAATCTACACTGTTCTGAAGCTTCTGTTGTTGAAAGGTACATTACGGAAGAAACTATTGAGTTTTGTTCCGAGTACATGTAACAAGGAAAAACCTGTTGGGGTTCCGGAGTCTTACCATGATGAGAGAGTGGGAGGTAAGGGTTCAAAAGGACTGCATGTTATCACTCCAAGTCTAGAAGAATTGCAACAAGCTCATTTGTATATACTAAATAACAGTAATGAAGTTCTACCATACATACTTTGTCACGAAGCTTTATTCAAGGAAAGCAACCCAAAAATGACCAAGAATAGGGTGTTGAAAGAGCATAACAAGACTTTCCTAAATTGGTTTAAAGATATAATCTTCGGTGACCATAATGCATCTGAAAGGTTAAGGAAGTTAGTAGATGGGCCTAAAAGAAATGTTATAACTTGGCAAGGATACGATATCAACAAGTATTCCTTCTACACAAAAACACAAGATGACAAGTACAATGCAAAACAATGGTGTAAGTCTAAGGGCTGAATCTCAACATTTTGCTACTGTACATGATGACAATCCTTGTGTAGCTTACATGCCTTACTTTGGAGTCATTGAAGAAATCTGGGAGGTTAATTATGTTAAATTTAGTGTATGTGTTTTCAAGTGCAACTCGATAGATAGCAATATCGGTGTGCGAACCGATGATTTCGGATTTACTTTGGTAGATCTAAAGAAGCTCACTTATCAGAACGAGCCTTTTATCATGGTTGAACAAGCTAAATAGATATTCTATGTTGAAGATCCTTGTGATGAAAGATGGTCAGCAGTTCTACATAGAAAAACAATTGGTGTTAATATTGAAGATGATGATTCAACCCTTGAAAGTTGTCTCACTCCTTTCTTTGCACAAATTTTGAGTAACGTCAATGGAGAAGAAGTTGACGACATCCTCACAAATCGTAACGATCATGATGAAGGAGAATTAATTAACATCGTATAATGTAATTTATTTTATATTTACTTGGTTTGTTAATTTTAGTTACACAACTTAATATAGTTTTCATACATTGTTTAATTAATGTTGTTGTTTTTTTTACTGGCACATGGCTACACCACCTAGCTCACCTCCTCCTCCTCCTGAGTCAGCAACACCTTCTTCACCGTCTTCATCAAAGAATACTAGAAAAGCAACACGAATCAGGTCGTTGACTACTAGACCAGCTGGGGTGAAGAGACTAGTGGTTCATGTTGACCCTGTCATTGGGAAATTCGATGGTCCCCACCGAAAGAAATTAAGAACATATTTGGGGATTGTCTTTCGTGATAAGGTGGATGATACATTTGATAATTGGAAACAATTCCATATCGCTTAAAAGGATATGATATGGGAATATATTCAGGTATTTCAATTAAATGTTGAATGTTGTTGTAATATGTTGTACTAAAAATCCTAATTTGTAATTTACTAACTACACAATGTATTTATTCTATCGCAGGCTAAATTTGATATCCCTGAATCATCTGATTTGAGGACAAAGAAAAAAAAAATACTTCAAACCGTAGGAGAGTGGTGAAGGCAATTTAAGTCATATCTGACCTCTAAATGGGCCCTGGCACACGGCAAGGAGGGCGAGGATGACAAAGTCTGCGAGAAGTATAGAATAAGCAAAGAGAAGTGGACCCAATTTTGTCAGAGCCTTGGAGATCCTTTATGGGAGGTTAGTTGATTTTCAGTGTTTTTAAATCTTCATATTGACGCATTATTGTCAACTAGACCAGTTATCGTTATGTGTTATTGCCATTGGATGTTCAAAAGAAGGCATAGGCCATTCAGAAACAAAACACTACCCCTCACATGTTGTCTCGTGGGGGATATGATTTTCTAGAAAAAAATTGATGGATAAGAAGCAAAAGAAATGGTTGGAGGAAGCAATTCAATCCGGGAGAACTAACACAGTTGTTGATCCTCCATCTCCCATCAGATGACACGTGAAGTGGAAGATGGCCCAAACGAAGAAAACTGGTCAAATGACGTCTGAGGCTGCAAAGGAAATTGCAGATAGGATTATAAGTCACTTTCGTTTGTTAATGGTTATTTTTTGTAACAATTGTTGGATGAGTAAACCAATATTGTTTCATCTGTTGATTGCAGGATTCCTTGGAGGAGCAGGCCTCACAAGGAAGTTTTGCCACCCATGGACGTCAGGATGTACTAACTGTTGCCATTAGGCGACCAGAGCACCCAGGTCTTGTCCTTACTGCTGGAACCAGCTTCAAGGGCCTCTCGCACCTCTTCCTCCATGGCTGCTGAAGACCTGGAGTAGCTGACACAAAAGATCAGAGACAAGCTGGAGGAGTCAATCACACAAAAAGTGACTCAACAATTAATGATGTCCTTAAGCAGATGCAGTATCAGATGCAATCATAAGGACTCGCACAACCTCCTGAGGCTGAGGTTGGTCCTTCTACTACTCGTGTCAATATAAAGGAAAGTTGTGTTGATCCCTCAAGGCAGGACCCAGAAACGGGTGACTCAGACAAATTTGGGATATATGTCAATGACAATCATCCCCGAATCGTTGCTCTTGGAAGAGTTTATAAGGGGTCGACAGTCATCCATAGCATTCCTTTGGGCAATGATCAAGTGAAGGTCGGGGTTGAGGAAGTCTGAGATGTTGATTTTCGTGTTCATGTACCCACTTAAGAGGTTCAGTTAGTGGGGCAGGCACTTAACACCTTCCTTACTTGGTTGACACATCTCATAAAGCCTTTTTCAGCTCAAGTATTTCATTTTGTTTTTTAAAATAATTATTAATAAATGATTTGTTACAAATCAAGTTTTGACTGTCATTCGCTTAATGTGTAGGATAAGCAGGTAATTGAGGGACCAGCGAAACCTGTAGATATGTTGGATCCTGACATTGATCCGTTGTACCTGATGACATTGACCATTTAAGAGCTTTTCTTGAAGTCGTTGCAGGTGTCATGGGATGCTAGCATGTTTGGTGTGTATAATGATTACTTCCCATTGTACATAAAGCATGAAGATATTTTTGAAATAGCTCACGGTGGTCAATGTCTGAGCATTT
Source organism: Glycine max (assembly GCF_000004515.6). Classification (NCBI taxonomy): domain Eukaryota; kingdom Viridiplantae; phylum Streptophyta; class Magnoliopsida; order Fabales; family Fabaceae; genus Glycine; species Glycine max. Next base: position 27,697,857 of record NC_016089.4, read on the forward strand.
CTATTATACAATTGTGGATTCTATAAGTCACTTTACATTATTGTATATTACCTAACTAATTGTTTTATCATATTCATGCATAATGTACTATGTTTTAACAACAAGCATATGACTAAGACAACTATGCGAGTAGGGAATGTCGATGTGTATGGATTCCTCGAGCCACAATTGTTAGTCGTCTTATACGAATAACTATTGTATAGAAATTATTTTCCAAAACTTGTATAGTTCCCCAATTTATGGTTATTTTGGAGTAATTTTGTAAATAAATTTTGTTTTATGGATAAAGTTGTCTCTAGAATATGTCTATTGGATTTAATGATGAAATCTGGGTATTTTCAGATGAAAAAGAGGCTAAGTTTTGAAGTGCAAAAAGCAGAAGTTGGGCTAAGCGCGCATCCACTGCCAAGCACAGCTTCAGTGCGCGAAGGAGAATTTGGAAGAGCATCAGCATCAAGGTTGCACGCTAAGCGCAAGATCAGTGCGCTAAGCGTAGCATGTGTCTTCAGCCAGGCTCAGCGCAAGACTGACGCTAAGCCCAAACCCACTTACTCACGCTAAGCACAAGGGTGGTGCTAAGTGCAACGTCGCAAATTCATAGCCTATTTAAAGCTTGTTTTGTGTAGAATTAGGGCAGATAATGCCCAGAGCACAGAATTCCACAGCACACCATAGTGCCTATTTCGGGAAAAGAGCTTTGGAGGTAGCAAGAGGAGCAACTTTTGCAGAGGAGCCTAGGTTTTGTAAGCTTATTATTGTTAGAGTTTCTTTTGTAATGGCTGGCTAAACACCCTAGTTGGGGGATTTCTAATGAACAACTGATATAAATACTTAATATTTAATTGATTATGTTTTCTGTGTTCAATGCTTCCTTCAATGCTTAATGTTTGTATGTTTTTGGTCTGATCATCCATTTGTGTACATAGTTAGGTGACTTTAGCATTGGGAAATGTATTGTTGCCTTAGAACTTGATTGAAGCAAGATCAAAACTTAGTCTTACAAGAGGCATCTGCGGATTAAGTTTTGGTTTTAATTATGTTGTTACAATAATGTTGTTTAGTCTAGGCCTAGTCTTACAAGAGGGATCTACGAACGAAGCTTAGGCTAAATAAGGCTAAACTTTCGTAAGCTGCTTGAGTTGAGTCTAGTCTTACAAGAGGGATCTGCGGATGAAACTCAGTTTAAGTTAGTCTAAACCTAAGAGGGTCGTCTAAATTGGCCTAGTCCAACAAGAGGGATCTGAGGACGAAGCTTGGATTGATTCAGTCTGATGAGGGATCAAGGTTTAGTAATTTAGGCTACAGCATAAAACACAAGAGCATGATTGATTAGAGAAATATAATTATATGCATCAGCTTGTTTGTTAGAAAGACCCAACATTTCTACTTACTGCTGTCACTTTTACTTACCTTGCATTCTATAGTTTTTAGCATAAAGGTTTAGTTTAAATTCTGTTTGAAATTATCAATCATACATGTTCTCTCAACAATGCTTCATTTCTGAACTTAACTCAGGCTAACATTAGTTCCCTGTGTTTGATACTCGGATTCATCTGTTTTAATTTTTAAATACTTGACAATCCGGTGCACTTTCCGGCAAACCGGGTTTCCCTTGAATATATTTATACGAAGAAAAAGTGGAATAAGAAGTAACCGCAGGGGAAATCCAACAAAGTATTTATGGCTATACAAAGATTTGGGCAATCGTAATTTGAATCAGAAGATTATATTATGAAATGGATGCAGAATTCACAAAGAGATGTGTACCTAGGAGCCTACTTGAATGGGTAAGTTAAATTAAACAAATCAATTTAAATCATGTATGCTTTATAATAAATTAATGTTCTCCAATGCAATGTACATTGGCAAATGGTCATCATTCTACCTAAGAACAATGTTGTCATCTGGTTTTGTTCCTTGCACAATAGGCCCAACAACTACTTGAAATGAATTATCAACATGTAAGTTATATTTTGTAATACATTTCCTTTATGATTACAATTTCACTTCAATATTTTTATTGTATAATACACATGCATGTTTCTCTTAACCAGTGCTTTGAAAGGATTCAACGATAATCAAGGAAGTAAATCCAAGGCTGCTACTAGATTGATTAGTTAAAGTAAGTCATTTAAATAATGTTTCATGTCTTAAAAATTAAATTTTATTACGCTTCAGTTAACTTTGAATATCTAAATATCCTATTCAATTTAGTGTAATACAAGCAAAAAGAAAGCATTGAGTGCGGGTACTACGTAACGCATTGGATGTCAACAATAGTCCTAGGAGGTTTCAAGGATAACTAGGAAACATTAATTGTTTACTTCATAACCAATTCAATTTCTTATAATTGTTAGACTCATTTATTAACTTATGTGTTTTATTATATCATGCAATATTTTACTGATCAAAGACCATTGGAATCAGAGAAAATGAAGGCAATTTGCATTCAGTAGGCAAGATATTATTTGAAAGTTAAAAATCAAACACTAGGAATTTAAGTGATTTTAGATTTGTAGAGTAGTTATTACGTAAATTTAGATTAGGTTACAAATGATTTTATGTATTGACATTCATTTTTCTTATAATTCATTGCAAATATTCAATTATATATAATGGAAAAAATTTAAACTGGTTGATAAAAACTGTTTGGTATGGTACTGCTTTAAAATTTCAGGTTAAATGGGGTAATTACAAAAACAAATAAGATATTAAAAAAATAGAAAAAACATTAATTTTTATTAAATACGATGTTGTCAGTCAATAACAACATCGATTTTCATAAAAAAAACGGATGTGGACTTCTAAATATTTAATTTTTTTTGTTATTTTTATGATTCGACATCGATTTTGGAAAATCGATATTAACGTTGAGACTTTCAACATCAGTTAATAATTGATGTTGAAAGTCCTTAATAACTAATATTAAAAACCTATTTCCTAATAGTGAATACAAGATTTCTACAAAAACAAGTTGCAAGTTGTGTAAGAAATGAGCAGAATGCTTTTTTTCTATTAGTCACTATAAGAGAGATATTATTTGCTTGCCCGCCCTCTATTGTTAACCTTCCCTTATATCTCTTATTTACACCTTAGGAAAAAATTTGATTCAATATTTCAATTCAAGTAGTGTTTATATCAGGGAAATGTTGGGGAAAGTAATAATAATAAGAAAGGTAAATTAAAAGAAACTGAGATTTCAACTTTAACTAGCCATAAATTCCCATTTAAGTTATACAATAATGAGAAGTAATACCTCAAGAAGTGCTTTGACAACAGAAAGTGAAGCAAGTAGCAATGTCCAACTAATTACAAAAATGAATTTCTTACTTCCAAAACCGGGTGTAGTTGCTCCCCACCAACTTTTTTCCAAAACCGTTGTTAGCGCGTCCAACTAATTAAAAAAATGTCACCATTCATTTTTTTAAGACAATTTTGGAAAAACCGTCATTGATCCAAGGACTTGAAAAACATTTTCTCTAATAGTGTCGCTATTGTCTAGCAATCTAACTCCGAGATGACATTTTGATAGAGAAGTAAACCCCATGCGTCGACTTCTTTTGAAAGAGGGACTCCATTCATCTTTTGAGTTATGGCTTTTATGAATCTGCCTTGGCAATCTCAAATGCATAGGCCAATCCCAAAGCATTGTCGATTGCAGAAAATTTCCACATCAATATTCATTTTAAGCCATCCTTGTGTTAGCGCCTTCCATTGTTGATCATGTTGGAATTGTGTTGCGCGGGTGGAGTGTACAACAACATTTCTTTCTTGTTTCCATTCTTCAAAGAATTGGAAAGAAGAAGAAGAAATAAAGATACTGAAAGGAAGTTCAACATTGTCCCATATTCTTTTTTTTCTTCTTGTCCAGATTATACATATAATAATAGCCATTATCTTCTTCTGCTCTTGCTGTAACAAGTTAAGCAAATCAAACAACAACTTTTTAAGCATTTAGCTTCTTCTACTTTGTTGTGAATGGTGTTCCAGAAACCCACAAAACTTCCAAAATTTCGTGAGCATGTTTACAACCAAAGAATAGATGCCAATCATTTTCTAAACCTGTATCACATAAAGAGCAATGATTAGGACATAAAATTCCTCTTATTTGCAAGCGACATCTTGTTGGCAAACACTCTCAAAGTAGCCTCCATAGAAAATGATTTTTGGAGGAATATATGCAACCTCCAAATCTGCATCCAACTCCTTTTTTCCTTAAGATGGTCATTTTGAACAATGGAAGTTATAATACAATGGTAAGTTGTCCTCACAATGTAAAGACCAATAGGGGAATATTTCCAAAGTTGATCAGCACATGCAATATTTAGCAAAGGAATAGATTGAATTTTCAGGGCATCCTCATCATTGAAAAATTGATCAAGAATAATTTGTCTTCATGAATTTGTCTCATTATCAATAATAGAGTTAACAGTTAAGTGATCCAAACCTGGGGGGCAAAGACAGGATATATGGATTTTGTGTTGCTCTTGGCCATGGTTTTGTCCAAATGTTGATGTTACTTCCATTACCAATACACCATCTTCTACCTTCATTCACCACTACCCGTGAAGCATGGATACTATGCCAAACATAACTTGGATTGTGCCCAATAGAGTGTCCATAAAATTCCCATTTGGAAAATATTTAGTTTTTAAGACTTTTGAAACAATAGTATCATGGTTGGTTAAGAATTTTCAACCTTACTTCCCTAGTATGGTCAAGTTGAAAGCATGAAGATACCTAAATTCCATTCCTCCATCCTCTTTCTTCATAGTCATTTTTTTCCAATTCAACCAATTTATGCCAGGAGCTACTCCCTTTTTTGAATCCCACCAAAAAGAATTCATCATTTTTTCAAGTTAGTATTCTAAGGTTGATGGCAAAGGAAAAACACTCATACAGTAGATAGGGATTGATTGTCCAACAGATTTAATGAATCATACAATATTTTTAAAGTATGAAAATGTGTAGAGAACATTTATAATTTGTAAAAACATTAAGTATTTAGTAAAAAGTTACAATATTTTCCTTCTATGAAAACATTATAAATTATCTCTTTGTTCTCACTAAAGAAAAATTTTGGATCGATCATTAAGTTCACACCAATAAACTTTATCATAATAATCAAAAATTAAGTGACAAAATTCATGAAATTTGCATGCATTTAAATGTAATCCAAAAATAACTAATCAAATAAAAAAAATTATCGATATCTGTTCAAATAATTTAATGATCTTCTTATTGTGAGTGTTCAAAGTACATATATAACGGAATTGTTTATTCTTTGGACACAAATGTGTGTCACATTTAAACTTTTTTTTCCTTCTCTTGAAAAAAAGAGAACATACTTTTTTTAATCAATATCTATATAATAAAAGAGAAGGAAATTGAAAATACTGAAATACCCATGGCTGAGAGGTTGACAGCTGTCCAAAATTTTGGTTTTTTGGTCAAAATACCCATAGCTGAGAGTTTGACACCTGTCCAATTTTTTGGTTTTTTGGTTTTTTGGTAATTTTATGGCCCTTCAGCTTTGGGCTTGGTTTTCTGGCACGTGGATTGCTGCTTTTTGTTGTGTTGGTTCTAATAATGCAGTTTCAATTTTCCTTTGTTGACACTTCCATGCTTGATTTATTTAATGCTGCCACGTGCTCTGCTGATTTTGTTCTTGGTGTGAGGTTGTGCTTTTGGGTTGGTCATTCCGGGTTTTATTCACTTGCCTCTCTTCTTCCTCTTTCGTTGCTTCTGTAGTTCAAGGTGGGATTGTTGTGCATGTCTCTTTTCCTCTCTTTTTTTCCTTCCTTCTATCTTTTTCAATAATTTGTCATCGTTTTCCTCCGCAGGAAAGAGATTCGTGAAGCCATCGAAGGTTACAAAGGATATACATACTGATCGTGTAAGCCCCTTTTGCTTATCGTTAATCTCCAATCGTTAATCTATCACCATTTTTTGTCTGATTTTTTGTGTTTTTTTTATGCTTTGTTGTTGTTTTTCCCTAAAACTCATATTTTTTATTTTGTTCAGACTTTTACGGGAAAGTCTATGAGTTTTGATGCATTTTCCTCAGTTCTTAATTATCTGGATTTGCATGCAAGCTCTGCACCTCACAGTATCTTTTTGTGTTTTTTGCGATTTTTATTTGGATCAGGGTGTCTGTGGCTTAGTGGTATTTCGCGTTCAATCGCTTACAATTGGTCTCGACCCAACATGAAAATCGGTGTTAGGATCATTCACGCAAGTTCGTCTTACCGGAACGTCTGTTTCTCGCAAAGGTTTTTTCTTTTCCACTTTTTTCCCTTCGTTCAATCTTTTTCAATAATCTGTCATCGTTTTCCTCTTTTTATTCCTTTTAATTTTCCCAGGCTATCAATGAAGAAGCATCCAACAGGAAAGTTTTTTCCCTTTTTACTGTTATGCATGTTTGTTTCATTGATATTTGCTTCTATTTGGAAGGTTTTAATTTTATTTGTTGTTATGCATGTTTTCTTCTTAATAATAGTTATTTTTCCTTACTGATTTTTCAATTTTGTTTTTGGTTCCTTTTTATTTTGTCGGGCTATCGACGAAGAAGCATCCAGCAGGCATGTTTTTTCCTCTTTTGCTCTTATGCATGTTTGTTTCATTACTATTTATTTTTATTTGCAAGGTTCTAATTTTGTTTGTTGTTATGCATGTTTTCTTCTTAATAATAGTTATTTTTTCTTACTGATTTTTCAACTCTGTTTTTGGTTCCCTTTTTATTTTCCCGGGCTAATTTTTTCGTCATCTTCCCCATATGGGTTGTAAGTTATGTGTTTGATGAAATGTCTAAATGAAGTTTTAGTTTTTAATCTTAAAAATTCATGTGCATATTGGTTGGAAGCACGAGAACAAAATTGCCAGTTGTGGAAGTGACATTACATTATCAATAATGACATTATATATACACTCTAATTTATTCAATATTGATTAATTTGTGTACTTTCTTTTTGTTGATTGAAAACCCTACTCTAAACTTTGTTCCTGTGGCATTTGTTTTTACTATGGTGTGCAGTGGTCGAAAGAGGCATGGATTCTGCGTCAAGATGTTTGTGCTGGGTGTTGCAGTTTTGGTATCGCAGGGAATGATCCCAAAGTAATAATTTCCCCTCTCTTTTTATTTTATTTTTGTGGTTGAGTCACGGAATTCTTCTCCTGTTAAAGTTGTTCATATTCAAAATAGGAAGCAAATTAGGTGACTGATGAAATTTCCAAAATAGGTACTTGCATACACAGGAAATAGGTACTTCCATGAGGGTCACAAATGATTAAAGTTCAATTTCATTATTTAATCTCTTATTCTCTTTCAGGTATTATACTATACAATAGTGTTTTTTTTTAAAATAGGTTTTCTTTTGCATTATTCGACTGCTTATTTGTAATAACCATGATCAATAATCAACAAGGAGATTCACCAGCATAGATACAGATTTAAATGTCTTGAAGAAGAGGATAGAGACAGTGCATTTGTAATAACCTTAAGTTCTTTTGATAAAATTTATGTTCAAAAACCTTGGAGGGTTACTGGTGTTCTTTTTCCTGTTACTTTATTCTTTGAAATTAATGTTACTATTATTCAATATTTGATGCTTGCCCTTATACTGCAAAATTTGTGTGTAACTACAACACATCAGCCTATTAAAGAGATATTAGAAAAGGAAAAAAAGGTATGTCTCTTTTTTATGTTAGTGTTATGCTTGGTATCTATGGGTTTGTCATTGCTTTTGATGGTAAGTTACCGTTGGGTTGCATGCATAAATCTTTCCATAAAGTCTACATGCTATTTGCATGTGTTACTTTCTTCCACGAGCCTGTTGGTAGAGCTTCTGATGGTCGACTTATCATAGATTTCATTGGTAAACCTTTTCATTCTCATCATTATGCTTTATTTCTTATTCATTAATTTGTGTCACACAATTGTTCAATAGCATGCTTGATTTTCTATTTACTTTGCTTTCTTTTTCTTCTATCATTATGTGGTGTCTCATAACACAAGCTAATTAATCTTCTTTTGTTTGAGTTTTGTCATGCAGAGATTGGATTCCAGTTTGTGTTGTTATTGACCGACACAAGCATCTCTTTCCACATGAATAAAGCTGGGATTCAATAAGAATGAATCGTGAAGATTAATTTTGTACATATATCTCTGTTTATAATTATATTAATTATAATTAAATATATAGATATCAACTTATCTATTTATTATTCATAAAAAACTATAATGGTCATATAAAAAATCTAAAATTTTCATTCACTGAAAACAAAATAGGAGAAGATCATATAGTTTTATTCGTTCAAAATAATGATATGGTTCCATTTATCTATGCAGCCCAGCATCTTGGTTTTCCATTCTTCAGTGCATACATAAACTCAATTGGAACAAGTTGCAGGCATGGAGCAAACTTAATTTGCTGCAGGATCATCAACCATTAGGCGCCAAAAAAGGATAGTCTTTGAGGGTGGCACTCCTTTCACTTTTGAAATACAGGTTGCACAGTTCAACCAGTTTAAGGCACGCATCGGAAAGTTCTTCAAGCAAGGTTCTTCCAAGATATCTATATACACATGACATAATATATTTAACTTAGCCTCTATTTCGATGATGAAGCGATTTTACATTTCTTCTATATCATCAAATATGTTAGTTTGTTAGAATATTAGTTTTTATTAGAGATTGAACTTATAACCTTTTTTCTTTTTCTTCTCCTTTCAATTCACCTTATATTTCTATCGTGAAGTAATTTTATGTTATATAATGCTACCTAAATGTGTGTTGGTGATATGCATGCAGAAGGGAGAAACTCCTTCAGAGAACACTTTCCTAGGCTAGAGGACTTTGCCAAGGCTATCTACATATTTGATATTGGAAAAAATGATATTGTTGCTGCTATTAACAGAGTGGGCCACGAAGATTCTCACGCAGTCATCTCAGACATTGTGGATTATTTTGAAAACCAAATCCAAGTAAAAACACCACACCAGTTTTTGGGTCTGCCACAGGGAGCATGGTTTCAAGATGGTGGGTTCGAGATTTCTGTGTTAGATTTGGGTCTACAAATTAGCAAAAACTCCACACCTGTAGATTTAAATACTAAGTTTAGATTTGGTGTTCTACCTACGATACTTAATGAATTATAATTAAATTGAAAACCCATATTTTGGTAAACTAGATGTATAAAATAGGATATGTCAAGTAATTTTTCTTTTTTAGGTGAAGTTTGGAAATTTCTATATAAAAAAGAATAGAGGGTTAGTCACCTTTTTCTTTTTTAGTTAATTAATAATGTTTCTATTTTAGTTATAATGTTTCTATGTTTACATGATATATTTTTTACTTTCTGTGTATTTTAGTTATTTCTCTTTATATTTATAGATAAAAATAAATTATACTATGAATTTCTTATTTATTGTAATTAAAAATACTCTACTAACTTTAATGTTGAGATTCACACGGGACACAAATCACGTCGGTAGTGCAATGAAAATTAGAAATTCTCCTTACTTGCTCTTTTTGTATTTAATTAATTAATTTATTTATTTTTTTATTGTTATTGTTATTATTATTATTATTATTATTATTATTATTATTATTATTATTATTATTATTATTATTATTATTATTATTATTATTATTATTATTATTATGTGTTGTTGATTTAACTTTAGCAAATGTGTTTATTTTTTATCTTATTAACTTTTCAACTTATTATATATCCTTTTTGATGTTTTATTTTTTAAATCAGACATATACAATAGCGAGTAATTATATAAGAAATTATCTAATTGGCACTTTAAAAATTAATAGTGAGTAATTTTAAATTTGTGGCACTTTAAAAATTATTTATTTTTCACATGGGAAAATGACAATAATTTTCATTTTACATGTAATTATATTTTCTTTATTTCCTCTGAACAATTTTCCTTTTACCAACATTATAAATATATATCTATCTAATCTTCAATTATACTACTCTGATTACAATTTTATTAACCAAGCGACCCGTACGTACGCACGGGTTATATACTAGTTTCTCTTATTAAATTACAATATTATCACATTGATGCAACAATTTGATTTTAACTAATTTTGTGTCCAAGATGATAAGGAGAAATAGATCTTAATTAATTCAAAGTTTTGTTAAAAGATAAGTAAAATTAGACCAAAAATTATTTCTGTTAAAAACTTGAATATTATTTAATACATTAATCACTTATATTCAAATGTTGATGTAAACAACGTCATGGTCTAATTGCAAAATATTTTGTGGTGCATGAGCCGTTGGTAATATTCATGTGCAAGGTTTACACGTATTCAATAAGCATGCAAAATCATTGATTCTGGTGATGACAAGTCTCAAACAATTTCCATCAGAAAAAGACATAAAAACCCTAGAGGAACCAAAAAGTGTGAGGGGCAAAACTGTCACAATAGCAGGCTATATATAATAATAATACGAAATACAATTATTGTTGATAAATTAAGCAAGTAAGGTTGGGATGGAGGGAACTAATAGTAGCGGTGATAACGTGAGTGCGGGTGTGGTGCAGAGTAGGATGAGGATGAAGGTGATGGTGGCTATAGACGAGAGTGAAGGAAGCTTCTATGCTCTTAAGTGGGCCCTTGATAACCTCTTCACCACCATGGCCACTGTGGGAGAAGCATCATCACCTGAAAATGATGGCATGGTGTTCTTGGTTCATGTTGAGCCCAAAGTTCACAACTATGTGTATCCCATCGGACCCGGTGGAGCAGGTTAATATCTTTTTATTAGTATATTCTTTGTTATTAAGTTTAATTTATAAATTCATCACGAGATAATAACATGAATCTTGAGTTTATTATATTATTCTTGAGTTGGATCGGAGGCAGAATCAAATTTGTTTCTTTTGACAAATAACATTCTTATTTACTTCCCTTCAACAGCCTTTTATCCTGCAACTGTAGTAGTGGATTCGGTGAAGAAAGCACAACAAGAACGATCAGCAGCTATTCTCTCACGGGCATTGAAAATGTGCCATGATAAGCTGGTAAATGTCTTATATATGCATGTCTTCTTTCACTACATCAAAAGTCGGTTTTTTCAGTAATTATTGTATCTTTTAGCAACAATATATACAAATTATTATCTCTAAAATATTTACTAGCAATTAGATTATGATTATCGTAATTGGTTGATAAAAATATTACCTGCAATTATAGTGATTAAAAAAGAGAAAAAGAAACTCCTTTTATCACCAAAGTAAAAAAAAAAAAAAACTATTTTAGAAGATCCTACACTCATTATATCCATACAACAAAGGTTGTGTTTGAATTACACTTTGGAAACTTAAGTTTGGATGAAATTCATTTTGCAAACTCAATTTGCAAAAGCAACTCTCCTCTACCTTGTATTTCAAACTGAGTTTCAAAGGAAAATTACAATAAAACTTAGTTTAAATTCTGACTGATCACCTGAAAATCAAATGAGATGCTTTTTTAATTTTTCTTTTTAGACATACTTTTAGACCTCCAAACTGAAAATCATAAAGTCACACAATCCAAGAACCGTTTATACACGAAAATGGATTTGGAACAAATTTAATTATATTTTTTAAAAACTTTAAATACAGTACATTTTTATCTATTAAAAAAAATGCAAAGTTGTATTCACTAATTTGTGTAATATGATAAATTATTATAAAGATTTTGAAGAAAGTGTATGCTTTCCTAAATTGAATAAGTTCAATTGAAGAGAGATTGATACATACAAACCCATTTATCTCTTTCCACTAGAGTTCTCTTTTCTCTTCAGTCTTAGATTAAAGAGATAAACATCGTACTTTTGTGGATCTTGTCATGGTGGACCCACAAAAGTTTTTTTATCTTTTCTAGTGATTTGGTCCAATTTTGGCATCTTTGAAGGAGAGTACAGGAAAATGATTTAGTGAATCAAATATGATGCCCCAATGAAAATGCAGGTGAAAGGAGAGAGTATTATTCTTCATGGAGACGCAAGGGAAATGATTTGTGAAGCCGCAGAGCAAATGCAAATTAATCTCCTAGTCTTGGGTAGCCGTGGCCTTGGCACGCTCAAAAGGTTAGTGTTACCATGATTCTACTCTACGTGTACATAGCTTAATTTGGCAATTTATATTATAATATACTTCTCTTTTCATTCTTTCAAGTATAAGAATAAGCTGTTCATCTTAAAGGTAAAATAAGTCGATGAGAAAATATATATTTAATTTTACATGATTTGCATAATAAATGAAGAATGCATTTCAATATCCACAGTTTAATTATTTTTTAAAGGATTGAAATGACTTACTTTTAGTTTTACTTAGATTTACTCACCTAGATTTAAGTTTCTTATAATATAATAAAAAAAGGTGATAATTTAAGTTTAATTTGACCTCATTATTTTAATTGTGTAATTCTTATTTATCTATTAACTTGATGTTCAAATATTTAATGGAAATGTTTGACATAGCAATGCCGTAGACTGTCTAGTCAATATAGAAATTTAAACATTGGATGTCAGCTTAAAAGATGAACAAAAAATTACACAACTCATAAAAAAAATAGAATGACTAAATTCGAGATATGACTATAGGAAAAAGAATAAAAGTACAGTTTAAATCTATTATTTATTTTGGTTTCATTTGGTGGCAGGACATTTCTTGGAAGTGTAAGCGACTATTGCGCACATCATGCAAAAACACCGATCCTTATTGTGAAACCACCATCAGAGCATAGCAAAATGCAGTAGCCTCAGTTTTTCTGCTTATGTTTTAAGTACGCATCATCTATAATAAAGTGCTGGATTTATGTAGTTTAACGTCTTTTATCTCTAAGGAAGACTTTTTTAGAAGCTCAACAGAGATTAGTTTGATGCTTATTTGCACTTTTTGTAATGATCAATTATAATATTTATAATTTTAAAAGTTTGAATTTAAAACAAATTACGAATGACTTGTGTTATTAGAAGCTATTAAAAATGTTGATCACTTTTAAAATCTAGTCAAATATGCATGAGGCTGATGGTCATCTTTGTTTGCCTTTCTTGATGGCCGATGGTGAGTTAATTTTCTGTTAATAGTGCAAGTCATTCGTAACTAAGAAAGTGATCAAAAAGGTTGATGGTGAGTTAATGATTGAGAGTTATTCGCAAGGAGTTCAATCGGCTAAATAAGAGGTTTGAATTGTTATTTTTTTATATTATTTTTTATTTTTATGAATAAAAAAATTATCAACAATGTTGATCGCGTTTGAAAGAATTACTTGCCTTTTGATGTAGAAGGAAACTACAGAAACAGAACACTAAGAACTAAGAACATCGACAAACTATTATTTAATTCATGTTAATTGAGAATTGAGATATACCATAGTGGACCGATATATAAAAATTTTCATATTATATATATATTTTTTAAATCATTACTTAGAGAGTCCTCAAATTTCATTACAGCTATCACGGGAACGCTTCAATAGATAATAAATAACGATTGTTTTTCTCTAAATTTTATTAAAATTGAATAAGATAAAATTCTAGGGAAAGAAGTAACTATACTAGAAATTAATATCTCCATTTTTTGCATAATTGCACATTCATTTTCCGCTGGTAAATTAGAAAATATTTAACGGAAAAACTACTCGATGTTCTAAACCATACTGAACCTTTAAAATATGTATTGAAACAAAAAAATAAGAATTTAGAAAATAAAATACATTATTAATTAAAAAGTTTTAATAGGTTTTAAAAATTAAAAATGAAAAATATCATTTTTTAAATGAGAATATATTAAAAGACTAGGTCACTATAAAAAACACATTAATTTAATATATATATATATACTATTAATAAAGAAAATATTTTATTTTAGTGTCTACAAAAAAATTAGATAATTTTACTATTTTTTTAGTTTTTAAACTTCTACTGCTTCTTTAATAATTACCTATTATTCCCACGCTGTTATTTTTATTAGTGTTATTTTTTAACTTTTAAATCCTTTCTTTATTTATTTTTCTTTTCTTTTGTTTTTATACTAGGGGGAGTGCCTCTCTCCCCTAGAATATATAATATAAGTGTATTTACATGTAACTAATTTAAGTATAAAATATATCCTTTTTCTGGACGTGTTCAATGAGTGCCCTGCTGAGGCTTCTTCTCTTCTTTTTGCCGATGCTTCTGGCACTTTATTTGTTAGATCCTTTTAGTTTCTTTTTGCTGACGTTTTTTTTTTTTACCCTGATAAAAAAAAGTATAAATAACTGAAATGCATGAACAAAGAAAGGTTTTTAACTTCAAAATTTAAAATAATTAATTTATGAACAAAATAATTAATAGCTGTGGATTACAATTAATAAATAAATTTTAGTATTAAGAAATTAAAACATTTAATTTGAGAATTTCAAAAATACTAACAAATGTATTTCAACCGTTAAGCGGCATGTTGCAAACAAAATATTATCCAACTCTTCAAGCATAAAAACTGTTTTAATTGTTCTATAAAAACTGTTTAAATTAAATAAGATGAATTCAAAGCATGAAGGTCTCATTAGCAAGGTCAATTGAATTCATTTAGCAATTCCAAATTCAAAATATCAAAATCATGAAATGAGTGTAATTTAAGGTTACATGAATATTTCTCCTGCATTTATTGATTTCAACTATATTTAGGTTAGTAGAAAATACATGATAAGCATGTCTAATTCCATGCCTGACAAGTTAGAACTATATTTTGTCTTGTGCAACAGAGTCAATTATCAACAATTGACAAACTGCTATTATAAATTAGATTATTGTATATTAACATGATCAAGTTGAAGAAAAATCATTGCTGAACCACACGATTAGATTCTACATTGAAATTGCCCTTAGTAGTACATACTATCATTCATAATAATCTTAAATTGGTGGGGTCAAGGATTTACCTCAACTTTCAAATATCAGAAAAGACAAATTTAATCGGTCTATTTGAAACTCATTTCCTCGTAATAATCAAATACTACCCAAAACTGTGCCTATTACTAGAAATTGATACAACTAGACAATATCTCCAACCACCAATGTCAAAATCACACTTGTTGGCTGTTGCCTAGAGGCTAATATTAATTCCACAGAAATGTTTACTTCAACGTCCTCTTAGTGGCAGACATGATCGCATCCAATCACTCCAACATCAATCAAATCCGCAACTGCAGCTTCATACACCTACATCATAGACCAGCTTCCAACTATCATTTTCAAATTGGAAAATCCAGAATCGACTACCACTTTATTATAGACATACTTTGCTATGCACATTCCTTAGAGCATATATAAGATGGAATTTAGTGTGTGACCAGCTATAGGGAGAAATATATCAAACTTTTTTGCATAAAATGTATTTTAGGTTACTCAAGATTTGATCAAAATTTGTTTTAGTTCCTGCATTTTAAAAATGTTGGTTTTGGTTATAATATTTTCTAAAATGTGGTGCATTCGTCCCTAGTCAAGTCAAAATGAAACATAACGTCAGACGAAATCTACCATATTTCAGAAATATAAGAATCAAAATCACTGTTTTAAAAGAGTTAAAAAATTGATTTAGTGGTCGGGAAGCAATGTTTAAGGTTTAAAGGATGGAGGGGAGGAGAGAGGTAGTGGGTTCAAATCTCTCCACTAGCATTCTAACAAAAACTAACAACTAATCTTGGCTGATTAAGAAAAAAATATTGTTTTTAAAATATAGGAACTAAATTAATTTTTACCAAATCTTGAGTTATAAAACACATTTTATCCTAAACTTTTTACAGATATCTAATTAGAGACATCAAAGGGAAGGAAACCAAAGAAAAAGTACCTATTTTTCCCACCCTCCTAGTCTCGTTCCAGGGTCATAGTTTGAGAACAGCCGAAACTCATTTCCAAGTTTGCTGGAGTGCTGGGGCCTAAAACCACAAGGATGCAAGCCCAAGATCTCTGCTGCTCTTTCTTTCTGCACTTCACCTACATGTAATTGCAATACAACAATTAGAACACCCAATCTATGATACAGTTTTATTTCTTAGCAATTCTTTAAACTGATTATCTCATCATAAACATTTCTAGAGAGTAAATTATCATTTTCAGAGCAGTGACACAAAACACAACAGGATAAAATTCATTGATACCTGTGAGTAGAAGCAAAAATGACTCTCCAGGTTGTACGAGCAGATGAATTGTTTCAGCCACTTTCTCCAAGCACTCTTTGCTCTACTACCAAAGTAATTAGGTTAAAAAGATCATCAGCCATGTTACTTTGTTTTAAATTGGAAATAATCTATATTGTTAGTCTCATAGTCTCACACTTGATGTCTTTTCTATCTCCCCTTAAAAAGGGAAAAACATTCATTGCAAATTGAATAACAAAGACTCATCAATTATTTGGGAGGCATTCGGAAGAACCTCTAAGGAGAGAGATTATTTGGGCTTACCAAATTGGCTCAAGATTCTTATAAACTATTTTTAGCTTATTTCATAAAGATTCATGGTAAAATTCATCACATAAGCTTCCATATGATAAGAGCTTACCAAATAAGCGTGATTAAGCTGTTTACACAAGCACACCCTTTATGCATTAAATCTAACTTGTTTACTTTAGATTAAAAAAGAAGGGAAAAGGTTTGTCGTGCCTCAAATAAAACTGGCTTGTTCTTTTACACTTGCATCGTGGGTGGGTACCCATTCTGGTAACAAATAATTACAATTGTTCCTACAAAATAGTGAGTGATGCAGAAATAGAGAAAACATGTGACTCATGGCCAGAAGCTGTGAGGATACACGAAACAAGCTTTAAATTAGTTCACATTGAGATATAGGAAGCCTCCGTATCCATGAAACATGCAATTCAACTCATTGAAAAGAGATGTTCCGTATAATTTTGTATAAAGCAAAACAAAATATTAGGTTCATATTGATTATTGATTACAATCAAACCTACGAGACTGAACAATATCAGCTTCGTATCACAGTCAAGTCATTACTTTTAATCAGAAGATGTAAAAAAATGTGGCCAAGGGAGAGGGTAATTACTTCCAACATTATGATTTGTTATAAATAAATCTTAGAAGACTTGGAACTTACTCTTCTAAAATTAGAACAAGAAAAGGGTAGTGGTATTGGACATTGGTACACTCCTAATTAAACATACGCCCCTTTTATAATCTGTGCACAGACTGCGCACAAGATCTGAGTTTTAACTGACTTAAGTTATACAGTATTACGGTTTAAATTTTCTTTTTTTACAAGTTGCACACTAGGGGTGTAGAAATCATTTTTCACAAGAAAAAAGACATGTTAATCAATTAATCCTCCGCCACTCATATCATTTATAGTTTTCTGTGAAGTGCAAAAACAATTGACAGAAATGGAATCAAAAAGGTACAGAAGACACCGATTTACAGAGTAAAATATCAGCAATTAATTCTCACCAAGTAAGGAGGATCAGCAACTACAACTTTGCAGGAATGCTTCAATTCTGATGGAATATCCTCAGGGTGATTGTAGTCATAAAATGTGTACTCACTTCCATATTGCCCAAAACGTTTGTCATACTCCAGAAGTTGCGCAGGCACATTAGGATCCATTTTCTGAATATTGAAGAAAGGAAAAAGAGAATGTTACTAATACTGTAATACAGCAAAAGCAAATAGAAAGGATTTTAATATTCACACACTGTCACAATAAAGATTTTTATGTTGTCAACTAATTTGAAATTAGAAATCACCCTAATAAGATTTTTAAAACAAAAAGTTATAAAATTTTATATATTACAAGTGCATTCTAATTGAATTTATTAATTATTATTGCTAAGAGTGACTCCCTTTCTCAAATGAGTTTAATTTTCAATTTTCATACACTTTTAGTGTAAAAAATTTACTTTGTCAACTAATCAAAGATCATCTCAAATATGATTTTTAAAGTATGACTCCCTTTCTCAAATGAGTTTAATTATAGAGTAAATATAATATACACCAAAAGTAAAAGTATAAAGAATTTTTTTTACACTGCAATCAGAAACCGTCCTATCATGCAATCAGAAATCAGAAACCATCATGGATGGTAAGTTTGTTAATTTTTAAATATATTTATTTTTTCATTTAATGCGGAATATCCACAAGCCTTTTAAAAGTGATACAAGCGATAATTTCTAATTGATTGACACAATATATATACTTAAAAGAAAAATAAACAAATAAAAACTTAAATTACGATGGCAGAGAGAAAGGAACGAACCTTGAGATAAGCATAGAGGGTAGGGCAAGCGATGCAGGCGACGCGAGCGCGGATGCCGCCGCCGCAGAGAGCGAGAACTTCTTCGGCGACGGTTGTGGCGGTTTCGGGGCTGTACCAGAACTGGCTCAGCCTCCAATCCTCAGACACCAGAGAAACCTCGGACTCTCCGCCGGCGTCGGAGCCGCGTTGCTGCTCGGCGAGGAATTCTTTGAGGGCGGCGAGGGTGTGGGAGCTCAGAGCCGGTTCGTCGTCGTCGGACGGCGCCGAGGACTCACTGAGTTCGGTCAGCGAGTTAGGGTTCAGTTCGAGTTGGTTCTCCATTTGTGTAGTAGTATCGTGTGGGGAAGAGTAGAAGAAGTTGGTAGGGAAAAGAAAACACACTGATAGAAGGGGTGTTGCTTGGACACTGATTGCTCCAACCGAATATAAACTTTCGGGTTCGGGTTTCAAATTATCGGATCCAAACCAAACCCATCTTAGCCCAAAAACATGGGATGAGGATGACTGCTACCTATCCATGAAAAATATTCTGTAGATATTTTTTAAATAAAATTTAGATTCATGTGATTATGTAAAACTATATTCCACACACAAGGAAACTGCACTTGAATTTTTTAGATTCATCGGATTTAAATCTTAATTTCACAATACTTATATGTAATTTTTACTTTAATATTTTTTAGCTATCATGTCAAAAATTTAAATTTCATAATAATTATTAATATCATATAATGTGATCTAACATTAATAAAGAATTATTAATTTTAAAAATTAATATTTTTTATATTTTTTATAAAATATAATTATGATTCGATATCTTTTGATTTTTTATTATTATCTAGTATAGATTTATTAAACAGAAATAGAGAAAAATAATAAAATAATAGATAATGTAAAATGATAGTATTTGTTCTCACTTTTTATTAGTATTGCTTGAGCTTTCTCACATAATAATAATAATAAATGAAAGTGTTTTATAATTTTAATGGTGATAATAATAATGATAATAATATATAATTTTAATTATACTAAATGAAAGTGTTTTATTTATTATACGATGAGATTAATCTTTAATATTATCACATAATGAAAATTAATATCTTTAAAATCATTAAAAATATTGTTTTAAAATAATTAAAAATTGTATATGTTTAATTAAAATTACTCTATTTCAATACATTTAAAATGAATTTTAATTTTGATAATAAATGCATATAAAAATTATTACAGAGTAACATTATATAAAAAAAAAATATTGAATTTTAATACTAGACTTGAAATAGACTTGATAAAGACAAATAGATGTTTGATTATGTTTTTTTTCCATTACTTTATATTGATTATGGGCCAACTTATTTAAACTTATTTATTGAATTAAAAGCTTATTTTAATAAAATAAGCATTATACTAGATAAGTATTCAAACACGACAATAGGCACTTCTACAAACATCTAGCGTGTAGCATGTCTTATAAAGTCGAATACTCTTTCGGCCAAAGGGTTCACATATTTCGTACAACATGTTTTAGTCTTCAGCACATTCAAGAACCGAGTATCATTTGGTGATGGTTATAGTTAATAAACCTGCTTAAAGATAATTACCTAGTCATAAGCATCTAAACAAGGTTAAGAGACGTATTACCTAACTACTAATCAGAACACGCAGGCCCAAACACCCAAGGCCCAATAAGGTTAGTATATAAAGGGAAGAGCCCCGAGGTAAAGACCATTGCTCATTTGAATATTCCTTTAACATCATTTGTAGCTCTGAATTGAATCCTTACTTAAGCGACAAAGTGTCTTTTGTAGGTACACATCCCCTTCTCTTTCTTTGGACTCGTACACATCAAAGATATGGACAAGTTACCTATTGAAGAACTATTTTTCATAGTAAATAACCCTTCGGTGGAAGAGATAGTGTTTGATCTATTTGTGACAGGAACATTTTAGCACCCACCGTGGGGCCAAGTAAGTTATATCCCAACCCCAAGGGACTATGGCAATAACTAGAACTGGAACGAATACAACAACAATGGAGCAATCGGTAAATCAACAAAATGAGGGGATTTATGTAGAAGACTTGAGGTTAATCCACCTGAAGGAGGAGAAGTTGAGTCAACAGTTTTCAATCTACCCAAAGCTACTAATTTATGTGTACGTCAAGACAATACCCCCCTCATTGCTTAACACTTTGGGGAGATAGTTGCTACCATTCAAGAACCCCTTTGTGTATAGCATCGTGGAAGCAACTCTTCCTTGACCATTGAGAAATATGAGGGTACTACAAACCCAAATAAACACCTTGACATATACATTACTCAGGTAAGTTGTACACCACGGACGATGCAATCCTCTATCATGTATTCGCAACGTCATTGAAGGGACAGGCCTTCCATTGGTTCACTCGTCTACCCCCCCCCCCCCCAACTATGTGGATTCATTTGATACCTTGGCAGCCCGTTTCGGCATGTAGTTCGCAACTAGCCGACCTCTCACCACTTAACATTTGTAGCCCTCGACAGGAAAAAGAAGGAATCATTACAAACCTTCATGCAGCATTTCAGAAAGGTTGCATTGAATATTTGAAACCTTGACCTCGTAGTGGCCATGCACCATTTGATAACAACGTTAAGGCCGAGAGCTTTTGTGAATAGCCTTTGTGTAATGACCCGCCTCGTCACTACAATATCATTACTCTAAATCGCGTAAATTTCAATTTTTAAATGAAAACTCTGTAAATTTACTTATGAAAAATGAGAGTAAATTTTTTGCGATATATGTTCACTAAACAATGCACAAATATATATATATATATATATATATATATATATATATATATATATATATATATATATATATATATATATATATTAATTCAGCACACATTATTCACATGAAGGAAAGTAAATTAATTCACACATATAATTAAATCTATGATTTACATCCTCAATTCAAAAGAACTATAGAACTAGTATTGAGGAGTTGATTAACAAAACACAACTTTCTCCCAAAATAATCTCAACGTCATCATGTCGGCTTGGCAGCTCCAACAAAAGAATCTCACTTCACGTAATCTACTGTTGTCCATCTGCTCCCAGGAACAAAGGTTTGCAATCATCACGGGTACCAACCACACGGTACAAAAATTGCAAGGGTGAGTTTATTACAAAAGAAACCAACAGTTATCAAATAACCATAATTAGCAAGAGAAACAATAACAAGTACCATGCTCATACACAATTATCAATCAATACAGCAAACACTTAATAACTATTCATCCACTTTTTCACAATTTCAATCAATCATGCTCAATATGCTGCATGCACCCGATCACAACTCTCAAATGCAATGTAGTACAATTCATTTGGAAATAACCTAAACTTGTCCACAAAACACTCTCACTCAAGAAAACTAGGCTGCAAGTGTCGAGGTCACCTTGTCATGCACTGGCAACTCTCTGTTGGATCAAGTGGCCTCGGAATAATTAAGAAGGGGGGGTTGAATTAATTATTAATTAACCTTTACTAATTAAAAATCTACCCTTCTTAGGCTTTTACTATATTGTTAAGAAAGTAAAGAATAGAAAAGAAATTTAACCAAAAGTAAAAGCGATAAATAAAGTACACAGCGGAAAATAAAAAGTGTAGGGAAGAAGAAGACAAACACTCAAGAGTTTTATACTGGTTCGACAACAACCCGTGCCTACATCCAATCCCCAAGCGACCTGCGGTCCTTGAGATTTCTTTTCAAC
Organism: Glycine max; assembly: GCF_000004515.6. NCBI lineage: Eukaryota > Viridiplantae > Streptophyta > Magnoliopsida > Fabales > Fabaceae > Glycine > Glycine max. Next base: position 27,719,864 of record NC_016089.4, read on the forward strand.
CTTGTAAAAATCTTTTTACAAGCAAAGATCCACAAGGGATGTACCCTTCCTTGTTCTCTCTGAACAACCTAGTGGATGTACTCTCCACTAGAACTGATCCACAAGAGATGTACCCTCTCTTGTTCTCAGTCAACAACCCAAGTAGATGTACCCTCTACTTGTACCATAAAGGATGTACCGTCCAATGTGTTAAGACAAAGTTCTCAGGCGGTTAGTCCTTTGAAACTTTGTGAATGGGGAAACAAAAGAATTCTCAGGCGGTTAGTCCTTTGAAATCTTTTGTTTATGGGAAAGGGAAGAATCAAAAGAATTATCAGACTGTGTCTTATTTAATTCTTTGACAAGGGAGAAGGGAGACAAAAGAATTCAGGCGGTTAGTCCTTCATTCTTTTGGAAAAGGGAGAAGAGAGACACAAAAAGAATTCAGGCGGTTAGTCCTTGGCGAATTCTTTTTGGCAAAGGGAGAAGAGAATGAAAAAGATGAATAGCACAAGTTTTTGAACAAAGAACTTTTCTTGGAAGAGAAAGTTTTGAATAAAAACTTTTAGAAAGATGAAGAGAAAAAGAATCAGAAAAATTCTGTAGAAAGAAATGAAAGAAGATGTTGAAAGATAGATTGAAAGATAGAATGATTGAAAGAGATGATGGATATGAATGTGATTCTTCTTTTTTGTTTCATGCCAAGGTCACATATTTATAGTTTCTTGATGACTCAAGTCAAAACTTGTAACTCTGGGCAATTCCTTTAAAACTAATCACTAAAAAAGATATGACTTTTGAAAGAATCTTCAAAAACCAGTCACTTGAAGAAATGTGACTTTTGGAAATGAATTTTTCGAAATCAGTCACTGGTAATCGATTACCATAAAGGTGTAATTGATTACACATCAACAGATGTGACTCTTCATTTTGAATTTTGAAAATTTTAACGTTTTAAAACCACTAGTAATCGATTACTATAATCTGGTAATCGATTACTAGAGAATAAAACTCTTTGGTAATTATTTTGTAAAAAACTTCTTGTGCTACTCAATGTTTTGAAAAACTTTTTAATACTTATCTTGATTAAGTCTTCTCTTGATTCTTGAATCTTTGAGTCTTGAATCTTGATCTTGATTATTCTTAAATCTTTGAATCTTGAATCTTGATTCTTGAAATCAAATTTGCTCTTGATCCTTGAAGTGTTCTTGACTCAATCTTGAACTCATTCTTGAATGTTATCATCTTTGTTATCATGAAGTGATCTTGACTTTTGAGTTTTTTTTTCATCATCTTTGTTATCATCAAAACTCCTTGAATCAATCTTGATTCATCATGAAGCTTGCTTCTACACTCTCCCCCCCCCCCCCCATGGTGATCAACTTGAGTCTCAAGGGAATTCCAAACTGAGTGACATACCCTCAAGTACAAGTATTTCCCCTCATGAGAAACTACAAGTACTTACTAACAAAGTTTATACTATTTCCATGCAATATGAATTATGAAACATGGGCACCATCAATGCACTGATCGTGGATAATTAATTAAAGATTATAAGTCATTCCCCTCCAAAGATGCTTAAAACTCTTTAACCACTCTATTTCCCCCACCAGGGATATCCATCATGGTTGTTGCACCCTCCATGTACATACAACATACATCATCACAATGATATTTTCAACATCAACAATATCTCATGTCAATGTCATTATCAACATCAACATCATCTCATCTCAATGACATTATCATCTTCAACACCATCTCACCTCAATGTCATTTTCAACATCAACATCATTTCATCTCAATATTATCATCAATAACAACATCACCTCATGTCACATTATCACCAATAACAACATCATTCTCATATCAATAGTATCACCAATAACAACATCATTCTTTATCAATATTATCATCAATAACAACATCATTCTTTATCAATATTATCATCAATAACAACATCACCTCATATCAACATTATCATCGATAACAACATCATCGGTAATCACATCCCACAAATACATGCGTATAAATTTCATGTTTGAGATTCACACTTCCCAGGTCTTCAAACTATACAAGTCTAATAAAATGATACTATCATTTATCAATAGCTGATGTATCGCATCCCATTAGTCAAAAACATTATTTTTCTTGAAAACCAGCATGCACAGGGATAGACATACATTCCCATGATTGGGTTCCCTTGCCCTAATTATAGTATCAAAATCATAAATTATGATAAACTCCCATCGCCTATCATGAGCTCTCGGTCAGCTCCTCTCTACGTCACTTGGAGACCTCTCTTGTTCACGTTCATCGGTACAAATGTAGAGTTCTATGTACCAAATCGAAGGGAATTTAGTATAGATTTCAAAAACAAGGTTAATAATAACATTCGAGGTCAATTACCTCTGTCAAAACAAAAAGGGCTAAGGGGTGTTTTGGGTTCTACCACAAAGAGACGTTATTTTGAAATTTTGATCACGCCAATGTGACCAGAGTTCAGCAAAGCTCACAAAAATAACATCCATTTTATAAAAAGGTAACTTCTACAATGTCTCATTTTCAAGGGTTTTTCAAAGGAAGTATAAAAACATCCTATTACGGTACCCAAAGCATAAGGGACACTAAGAAATGCTCAAACTAACTAGGAGAAAGGCATAGAAGTCAAGATTACCTAAAAATAACTAAGAAAGAAAGAATCGGGAGCTTGTTCTCCACTGAATCCTTGAGGTGGATTCTGAGGATTTTGCTCCGATTAAAGTGTTCATCTCCATGCGGTGGTCTGGCGACAAGCAAGGACGGCTCGTGGTGGCCACCGATAGCGTGGTGGTGGAGCAGGAGGAGTTAGGGCTTCTTGGCTGAGGTTGAGAAGAATGAGTGCTCAAAACGTATAATTTTATGTTGTTGGACGTATTTATAATCTCTAGATCTCACTTAGCGAGCTCATCTCGCTAATCGAGAATCCCCTCTTAGCGGTAAGCGTGACTTTTCACGCTAAGCACAATTCCTCTCAGGTTGGAATTGCATTGAGTGCAACATTTTGTGCTGAGCGCGATTCCTCTCGGGTTGGAATTGCACTTCGCGCACTTCTCTCGCTAATTGAGATGTCAAAAAGTGTTATTTTGAAAATCTCAACATTCAAACTGTGACAATGCAGGATACAAACCTACAATCCAAATTTGAAGGCGATCCAATGGTTAACAAGTCCAGGATCACAATTTTACCAGAACAGGTTTACGTAAAACATGAAAACTTATAATTTCAACCTAAGTCAATAAAACTTCACATAACTCAACATCCACATCAAGCAAATCACACATGGCTAATTCACACAATACCTCAACTCATCCAAATCAATCACATTATCAAATAACATAAGAAATACATTAAACATTGGTTTATAGTTAGTGAAATTACAGGGCGTTACACTTTCCAAAAAACTTGCATCCAATACGAATGAACTTTGAAGAAGAATGGCCAAGTACATGCAGATGGAGGAATTGAGTGAGTATAGGAGTCTGGTATAAGCAGATGTCATTTTGGCCAAAAAGATAATGATAAGCTCAGGCATTGGTGGTAGACATTTTAGCCATGCCAAAAAGGACTAACACTCCACCCAAGGTTGACTACTCAAAACGTTGTTGGTACCACCATAATCGTGGTTACTCGATAAAGGAATGCAGTGTGTTAAAAGACAAGATAGAAGACCTCATTAAGCTTGGCCATCTAAAACAGTTTGTCCACAAACCACAATCATACAAACCTCATAACCCTTACAGACAAGAGTCAAATAGGGGGAAGGACTGAGAACACGCAAGTCATTTAGAGAGGCGAAGAAGTCAAAGCTGCTCAAGAGAAAAAGAAAAGAATCCTCTCAACCAACCAAGACTGGTCATCAACACTATCACTAGATGTTTCGCCAGAGGAAGAGCAACCGCCTCTACGTAAAAATGCACCTACTGTAGGTCCGCTATGTTAACATGTTCTACCCTCATAGAGCACCTAGCATGCCTCATATCACCTTCACATTTGATGACTTCAAAGTGATCGACCTGATACAAGATGATCCCCTAGTTATCAATGTACAAATAATTAACTACATGGTCAGGAATACCTTTATTGATGAGGGGAGCTCAGCCAATATTTTATTCTGGAACACTTTTAAGCAAATGGACATTCCTGAAATTAAGATCCTACCACATGATGGCTTACTCTTCAATTTCACTTGAGAACGAGTAAAGACGAAAGGGTGTATCTGGTTGTACACTAAGTTTGACATGAGAGACCACTACAAAAAAGACTAAAGATACGACATGTGATAGTGCATGCTCACACGTCATATAATATACTTCTCGGTTATCCCTCATTAAATGCATTGGGCGCGATTGTTTCAACCCCTCATCTTGCAATGAAGTTTCCATCAGACAACGAAACTATCATAACCATGCATGTTGATTAGAGGATGGCTAGGGAATGATACATAGCCAGGCTTCAGTTATGACCCCAAACAAAGGAGGAAGCCCCAAGATTCATGCACTATGTAGAAGTCAAGACGAAGGCCAAAGAAATGAAGGAGCTAGACCTCGATTCGAGAACTAACGATGACAACCGGGTGAAGCCACTAGAAGAAACATCCAACTCCCAGCTCAGTCCTAAGGAAGGGCAGGTCACTTAGTTAGGGAGTGAACTTTTTGATGACGACCTAAGCCCTATCCAACAAACTATCTGGGAACATGTTGACTTATTCGCATGGTCCGCGACAGACATGCCCAAAATTGATCAAGGTTTCCGTTGCTATAAGTTAGCTATATGCAAAGATCCAAAGCCCATTGTGCAAAGAAAAAGAAAAAATGGGGGAAGAGAGGTGTTGCGCATTATGGCTGGAAATTGCCAAGCTGATGGCTACTTGGGTTATCAGATAAATGACTATACTACTAGGCTTTCCAATGTGGTCATGGTGAAGAAACCAAATGAAAAATGGTGGATGTGTATAGACTACACGGACTTGAATCGAGCGTGCCCGAAGGACGCCTACCCACTCTCTAACATATACCACCTGGTTGATGGAGCAGCCGGACACAAATTGTTAAGTTTTTTGGATGCATATTTCAGCTACAATCAAATAATGATGGACCCAATGGATGAGAATAAGATGACATTTATCACCAAATCCGCAAACTACTACTTCAAAGTTATGCCTTTTAGACTTAAAAATGATGGAGCTACTTACCAACGTATGATGGATAAGGTGTTCAAAGGTTAGCTTGGTCGAACAATGGATTACAGTTTACAAACTGACAGCTCAACGAGTTCTTAAGTGGTATTGGCATCAAGCATAGACTGACATCGGTAGAGCACCCTCAGACCAATAGGCAAGCAGAAACAACTAACAAAATAATCATGATCGAACTAAAGAAATGGTAGGATGGAGCCAAGGGAAGATGAGCCAAAGAGCTTACGGAAGTCCTATGGGCATATAAATGCACCCCACAATCTACTACTCAGGAGACACCTTTCCAACTAACCTATGGGACAAATGTCATGCTTCTAGTCGAGGTAGGGGGAAGTCTCTCTGTGATACTTCACTGAGGTCGAAAACAACAAAGCACTACAAATAGAATTGGACCTTGTCGAACAAGTGCAAGAAGATGCAATCATCATGACTGAGGCATGTAAGCAGCACATAGCCTGACGCTTTAATTCCAAACTAGTTCCTCAAAAGTTTAAGGAAGGGAATTTTGTATGAAGAGCATATGAAAAAGCTCGAAAGGTGCCTTCAGAGGGAAAATTGGCAGCCAACTAGGAAAGACCCTTCAGAGTTCGCCACAATCTAAAGAATGGGGCTTACAAGTTAGAAAAATTATTCGAGAAAGTCATCCGAGGACTTGGAACTCCACACATTTAAAATATAATTACAGTTAGATTCATTTTTGTAACGAGTGTCATACTCTTTTTCCTACCTCAAATTTTTATCCCTATAAAAAAAGTGAAAGGGTTTTTATCGAGGAGGTTTTAACAAGGCACACTTTGATAATCAACTATTAATCAAAATTCTCTTATCTCCATCTTTGATTGCAAGTTAATGTATCCGCATTTCAAAAAATTGCCTCCTGAGTACCCTCATCGGCTAAGGTTGGACTTATACGATTTGTTAAAAACAATTCCCTCTCGAATATCCTCCTTGGCCAAGGTTGAACTTGTACGATTTGTTAAAAATAGTTTCCTCCCAAGTACCCTCCCTGACTAAGGTTGAACTTGTATGATTTGTTAAAAATAGTTACCTCCCTAGTACCCTTCTTGACTAAGGTTGAACTTATACCGTTTATGTTAAAATTTTCCCCTAAGAGCTAAGCTCAGCAAAAATCAAGCATATCTCGGTCAAAGGATAAATTTATGCAGCCTATTTTTTCACTTACACAATTTATAGTTTATCATTTTCAGTCGAATACCCATTCAACCGCATGTAAAGTCGAATGAGTTACCTCGGATTAAATTAACATCATAACAAGCATTAACCTTTGCAAACATAATAACTTTTTCATTAATATTATGCCAAAATCCGGAAAAGCATGTACATAAAAATCCTAGTGTAAATCTAACAACTTATTTTTTTAATCCCTAGGACCTAAATTGTCTTCATCATCGGGCTTCTTCGACAGTCTTTTGCTGAGGTCATTGGCCTCTCTGGCATAAGGGCTTTATCCTTCAAAATGTCATCAATTGACACCAACTCCCCATGAAAAATGTGTTTGTTGATATCAAAGACACTCGGATCAAAGACCTCGCACAAAAGCAACACTCGCCGAAGGCAATGGTGGAAACTTGCCTCATGTGCGTTATACACATCGTCGAAAGCCAAGCGGTGGTCTCCTCTTTCTCTTTATCTACAGCAACCAAGCCAGCCCAAAGCCTAGCAATCTCACCATCCAAGATTTAACCAAAGCATTGGCATTCACAAGGCGTGTCTCCAACCCATGTGTATCCAAAGGGAGAGGCACACTTTTCTCCTTCAACACAAGGCACTTTGGCCGAAGTCTAACTTTCGTAGAAGTCTTTGGTTGGGCGGCAGCAACCCCAGTCAGAGCCACAATATTATTGCCCACTCTTTTTGGTAGCTAGTTTAGAAACGTCAAGAAGTCACTCGACTCCCCTTCGATGGAAGAGTCGCCTACTGAGGTGGAAGAATCTGGTCATGACGAGTCAAAACTAGAAGACACCATCATGATCTCATCATCGTACCTGCAAACTTCTAAGCCATTACTGACCGACTCCCCCAATGAACCTTCGACTGAAACCATCATTTCTAGTTTACAACACGTACCTGAAAGAAAAAGAATTTACAGCACACCACTTGGTCAAGAGAAGAGAGTAATACAAGAAGTGAGAAGTGAATAGGGTTCCTATTTTTATAGGAGTTAGGCCTTTGAAAAAGCCCAACTAACAACCATTCCCCACCGTCTGATCAAAATAAATCTACTACTAGAAGTGCGAGGCATTTTGATATCCAATGTGAGTAGGTAAAGAGACGTGCAATGCAATTGTTACATTGTGGCATCGAGAAAACGTAAATGTCACATCGTGGCATCGCAAAACGTAACCATCAAAAGAGAAAATGATAATCGCCCCGGCATATTAACCTAACGTAAAACCATTCTTTTTTGTCGAGGCCAAAAAAGGCCTTGGGGCTAGTATTCTGGATAAGTATTCAAATATTATCTTAAAAATTATTATTGATTTGAATATTCGTTTGACATCATTTGTAGTTATGAATCGAATCCTTATTGAGCTTTGACATAGTAAGTAACTCTTTGGCAGAAGAAGAGATACAAATAGTATGATTGTGATTGGTGTGATAGCTATTATGATCTTTCCATGACCCATTATGACAATTCTATTTTATAAAACTAAACTGGCATTTTAATGATTTAAGAATTAGGCAAATTATTTTATATTTTTCTCTTTTTATCTTGTTTATATTTTAACAAATATGAAATATTTAGTTATTTTGATAAACTATGATGTTTGATATATTTTATTTTATAATGATAATCTCATGAAAAAATTGACAATCAAATGTTTAATTTATAAAAAAAAACATAATACTTAAAAATTCCATTTACTTTTTAAATATTTTATATATTTAAGTTTATTTTTCTATATTCAAATAAATCAATGCAATGCATATATTTAATAAATTTTAATTTAAATAATTATTAAAAATATATATATTTACATAATTTTAATATAATATTTAATATGATACCAAATTTTTTAAATTAGAATTAGGGATTTTGGGGTTTCTAAAAATTATAATTAGAGTTAAAGCCAGCTTAAAAAACTAATACTTTTCACCACTACAAAAGATCCAAAACAAAAGTCCTCCACTGTCTAATATTTTTTCAAATACACGAAATATAAATAGGGTAAATCTCCCGTGTAAAAACCAAAAAAACCTTCAATGACCAAAACAAAAGAAGGGTGTATTTCATCAAATGTCAATATTCTCTACACTTTATTATAATTATTCATGTAACATCGGTGTGACTTCATGTAACATAGGCATGACTTACCAACTCTATCATCTTGAATATCAGCTACCATAATTTTAAAATCAATCCACACACAAAATTTAATCAAATGATAGAAACTATACAAACATAATGAAAACATAAATACATTACTGAAATTTTTCTCATCATGAAAAAAATCCAGCTATGTAATATTTCTTGAAAAAAATTTAAACCCACTTAAATAGATGCTAATCATACAGTTGCCCTTAAATTTGATCATTAACTTGTTAAATTTAAACATTAACAAATCTCTTTAAGTAAACTAATAAAAGGTCATAACCAAATTTAGCTGACCATAAAGATTTCGGATACTATGACTTCAATGTTATGATTATGACAATTCTAATACAAATTAGACAAATAGATTTGAGATAAAGCAATTTAGCACAAGCAAACTCAAAGCTAGAACCCAAAAGCAACCAAAAAGCAAGATCATACACCACTATTTCATACACCACTATTATCACGACAGTTTATAGAATTGGTCATTACTAAACTCCCAAGTATTGGAATATAATTTTCGTCCAAGAAACAAAATCGTTCATGTAAAATACTTACGCAAACTAAAAATTAACTAAATAAATCGTTCATGTAAAATCCTTACGCAAACTAAATTAACTAAATAAATCGTTCATGTAAAATCCTTACGCAAACTAAATTAACTAAATAAATCGTTCATGTAAAATCCTTACGCGAACTAAAAATTAACTAAATTCATCAAAAGTAATACACAATATTCAAAATTTAAATAAATGAAGTACAAAGGTCGAAATCTTTCTGGCCACAATACTGGTTGTTGGGTTGGCTTAACGATTAGCCTTGGCAACTCTCTCAATTTCATCCTTTTTCTTGATAGCATAACTGAAATTGAGAAATATTATTCAACAAAACCAACAAAAAAATTTAAAATGACAAACAAAAATGTATGTTAAATGAATAGGATTGCAAAAGTATACCTATTGGATGAACCTTTGGCTGCATTAATAAGTTCATCGGCCAAGCATTCAGCAATTGTCTTGATGTTTCTGAAAGCAGCTTCCCGAGCACCTGTTGTTAGAAGATATATAGCCTGATTAACACGTCGAAGGGGTGAGATATCAACAGCCTGTCTCCTCACCACTCCAGCAGAACCAATTCTAGTTGCATCTTCACGGGGACCACTACATAAATGAAAAACACATACAACCAAGTCAGATAAAACATTAAAATTTAAAAGTAACTCCATATATTTAAATAATAAAAGCATCAAAGAACTGGAATATTTTCGTCACTACAATTTATGGTAGCACAATAAAATTACAATCTGCTCACATGTTTATTGCATCAGTGCTCATATTTTTGTGAAATATTCTCAGTATATACAATTCACTAGTGAAAAAACAAACATTTCAATTCTAACATGTTTTGCCTACATGATAAGAACTGGAGTATTTTTGTCACTACAATTTATGGTAGCACATTAAAATTACAATCTGCTCACATGTTTATTGCATCAGTGATCATATTTTTGTGAAATATTCTCAGTATATACAATTCACTCATGAAAAAACAACCATTTCAATTCTAACATGTTTTGCCTACATGATCATAACCTGAGGAACAACATTTTGCAAATAGTGTGATACATGAAAATAAATCAACAATAAACTATACCAACTTATTTAGGAGAATGATCAGATAGAGCTAATACAAAAGTGCCATCATCCAGGCAATCAAACCAATAGGGAAATGATTAATCATCATCTCAGTCTCCAACTCCAACTAACATTGATATTTGATCAATATTGATCAATAACCCAGGTAAGGTAACTACAAAATAACTTGGTTTCCTTTCCTCCAAAATATAGTTGTAAAGCAATAACATGAAAATCAGTAAAGCAACCAAAACATCACCCATAGTTAATACCAAAATATCAATGTTATTGACTTCATTAAAATAACTACCAAGTATTCTATTTCAATATATTAAGGAGAATGATCTGATAGAGCTAATACATAAGTGCCATCATCCAGGCAATCAAACCAATAGGGAAATGATTAATCATCATGTCATTCTCCAACTCTGACTTCCATTTCTCAAAGCCCAAAACCAAGGTAAGTATAAAATCAAATTAGGATTTCCATACCTTAGAGTACAAAGTGCACCACTTTAGGTAAGGAAAAAAATCCAACACACATGTTTACATGCTCTAACATCAACATATGCTGCATGTTTCTCTTCCCATAAGCAAAAAATTTGGTATATCATATCCAACTAGAAATAGCAAAACAAAAAAAAACAAGGAGATGAGGAGAATGGTCAGATAGAGCTAATACAAAATGCCATCATGGAGGCAATCAAACCAATAGGGAAACAATAATCATCATTCCATTCTCCAAATCAAGGCAGACAGACAGCAACTGCCAACATAAATATTAAAATCAAAACTAATTCAAAACGATGATACCAAACTTGAAAGATCAGTGTAGGAATCCAATAATACAAATCTACAAAAGGCAAACAATATCATGAAAGCAATCTACAATTGATGACACCAGCACAAACAACTCATCTGCAATTAAAACCCAAAGCAAATCCATCAACACAAAAAAAAGAAGTTCTCAACACCCGAACATACCTATTGATGACGGCATCAACAATGACCTGAATTGGGTTCAGGTCAGTGAGCAAGTGGATGATCTCCATGGCATGCTTGATAATCCTGACAGCCATGAGCTTCTTTCCATTGTTCCTCCCGTGCATCATCAGAGAGTTGGTGAGCCTCTCAACAATGGGGCACTGCGCTTTCCTGAACCTCTTCACTGAGTACCTACCAGCAGTGTGAGGAACATATGTAGCATGCTTTGATGGGGACACTCCAATGTAATCAGCCAGAGACATATCATTAACCTAATATCACACACAAAAGAAAAAGAACTCAAACTAAATACAACAACAAGCAAAACAATTTTTAACTAACCTAGTCAACCAGAACCACGTCATTAATCTAAAAACAATCAAAACTAGGTAATTTCATAATATAACTAGATTAATAACTATGAAAAACTTCATAGTTAATCAAAGTTGCTATAGTTTGAAGAAGCATAGAGATAAAGAGTGAATAAAAAGGGTTAAAAGTGAAAGAGAAGTGCCTCAACATCCTCGAAGCTCCAGCGATTGAAGAGTTTGACGTCGATTTGGGTGGGATCTGGAACGGTAGTTTCGATTTCAGCCATGGCTGCACAAGCAATTGAATAGAGAGAGTGTTAGCGAAGGGAAGAGAGAGAAAGAGAAGAACTCAAGAAGAAGAAAATGGAAGACAACGAACTTGTTGAGGGCACAGAGGCTGCGAGGTGCGGAGTGGCTGAAGAAGCAGCAACTCTTAGTAGCGACGACAAAAACCCTAGGTTTTTCGCTTGGACATTTGGGTATTTATAATGATCGAGAAAACCCTAAGGTAAATTGTTAGGCCCGGCCCATTGTTTGTCTAGTGTTCTATAGGATATGTCCGAGGACTTGGGCCCTTGGTGGTTTTCATTTGAGTGCTGCTAGGTACACCCAGCATTTTTGCTGGTGTACTAGCAAAATTTATAAATGGTAAAAATGTCCCTGGTGTTTTTTTTTCATTAAAAAAGCCTTTTTTTTCCTGCGCTTCACACAGCTGCCATTTTTGTTCATTGTTTTTCTGTTTTTTGTGGTTTTCGTGCGCCATTGTCTCCGGTTCGTTGGTTTGTTGTGAACAGTTAGGTGCGGTGAAGGTGAAGGTGTTTTGCGGTGGTCGGCAGTGACAAACGAGGTACACAGAAGGTGGTGGCTATGTCACGAACGTACGGATCACTTACGGATCAAGTTGATCCGTAACTGTAACACACCAACTTACAGATCAAATTGATCTGTAAGTCACTTACGGATCAACTTGATCCGTAACAGTAACTATTTTTAAAATTTGATGTTTTTTGAATTTAGTTTCCATTTTTTTTAAATTATTAATTTGTTTGTATGGCCATTTTTTGTTTGGGTTGGTTAGATGGACGAAGATGAGTGGATGTATGAAATAATGTCTGAACAAGAGAATATGGATTATGAAAATGAAGAAGCATGTGGTGTGAACGAACCGCATGTTGATTGTTTGGATGCGTTAAATACTTCTCAGGTTATAATGTTAATGTTTGTCACAGATTTAATAAAATGAATACTGGTAGAAAACTTAAATTATGTGGATTGCTTTGTAGGTGTTTGAGTGTCGAGAGGATGTTTTGCAGTGGGCTCGATCCGTTGCTCATGAAAACGGATTTGTGGCGGTGATTTTAAGGTCAGATACAAACAAGGGTAGTAGAGGAAGGACTACGTTTGTGTTAATTGGCTGTGAAAGGAGTAGCGAGTATAAGTGTAGGAAAAAAGAATTTATCAGAAGATACACAGGGACTAGAAAATGTGGGTGCCCCTTCAAGCTTCGTTGCAAGCCAGTGGTTGGAGGAGAAAGCTGGATGGTGAAGTTGATTTGTGGAGTGCATAATCATGAATTGACCAAGTCATTAGTTGGACATCCATATGCGGGGCGAATGACTAAAGCTGAAAAAACAGTTATTGCTGATATGACGAAGTCCATGGTGAAGCCAAGAAACATTCTGCTAACTCTGAAGGAACACAATGTCAATAGTTGTACGACCATTAAACAGATATACAATGCAAGAAGTGAATTTCATTCTTCCATAAGAGAAAGCGATCTGGAAATGCAACATCTGATGAAGCTTCTTGAACGTGATCAATATATTCATTGGCACAGAATAAAGGATGAAGACGTGGTTCGTGATATCTTTTGGTGTCACCCTGATGCAGTGAAGTTAGTCAACACATGTAATTTGGTGTTTTTGATAGATAACAACTACAAAACAAACCGGTACAGACTCCCACTACTCGATTTTGTTGGGGTGACACCGACTGGGATGACATTCTCTGCCGGTTTTGCATATGTGGAGGGTGAACACGTTAATAATTTGGTCTGGGCTTTACAACGCTTCTAAGACCTTTTTTTAAAGCGTGATGCCCTCCCTGGAGTTATTGTCACTGACAGAGACCAAGCATTGATGAATGCAGTGAAGGCTGAATTCCCTGACTATACAAATTTGTTGTGCAGCTTTCACATAAACAAGAATGTGAAGGCCAAATGTAAAGCACTAATTGCGTAAAAAAATGCTTGGGATTATGTCATGGATTGTTGGGGATGTCTGACTGATTGTCCTTCAGAACAGCAGTTTGATGAATGCCTAAAGAATTTCAAAATGGCTTGCGCACCTTGGCTAACGTAATCGTTGTATCCTTGTCTAAACAACAAAGCACGACATTCTTTCCTCTTAGAAGTCAACTGCTGGAAAATTCTTCATTGCATCGTATAATTTGTATCGGTCATGTGTATGACAATCATTTTGTTGAGGTACACTGTACATATGAAGTGTTTTTTTTATATTTATGCAATGAGTTCTTACGGATTGAGTTAACACTTTTTTCGCATGTACAACAGGTTTATTTAAAAGAACGTTGTCCCTTACCGCCTGTAGCATTGTTATGGTCTAACAATTGTCATCTGCAGACGAAGTCGTGGCCAAATCCATATATTAGCAGAATGCAACATTACAAGAGCTTCGTGATGTTCAAGAGAGACTATGTTGACATAAATGATGATTGAACATATAATTTATAATGACTGATCGTTTTGAATTGGATATTCACATTTATGTGTCTTTGTATATTTGTTACGTCCACAACAAAATTATTACTTAATTCTAAAAAGCATGTATGATATATCATTGTCTGAGTTGACAACACATTGTGAAAAAATGTGTATGATAAATTGTTGTCTGCATTAACATAAAGCGTGTGAAAGGACCTTGCACAAAATGACTACACATGCATATCTGATGCAAGCTAAAGCATGTCATGTCATTGGTGTAGTTGACAACACATACAGAAAGCATGTGCATGCGTATTTTTAATCTTTAAAAAATGCAGCACTGATATTAAAACTCATCTATATGTATGACACAACCTAACACTGTAAAAAAATCACAAGTTTCAATCGTAACTCAACTCTTACAAAAAACTATGGCATTCTTGGGAGAGACAAGCAGTCAGACAGTTGTGAACTCCACATTAGGTTTTATTTTTCCAAATGGATCCATTGTTCACAATGACAAGTGTTTCCTTTCAAGCTTCCACTCCAGTTCTCATTCGAGTACCTAACGGGTGTGATTTTCAAACGTTAAAAACCAGAATACACAATACCCTTAAGCTAACCGACAAACAATTTTTGGATGAAATTTACTACCGACAGTCTTTCACATATGCAGGTAATGAATTTTGGTTTCAATGTATGCAACTGAAAGATGATGTTGATGTTAACACAATGTTAATGTGTAATCATGAATTTTCGTTTATTGGTCCGATTGAGTTATTATGTAGCATTGCTAGAACCTCAGATGGTATTTTAAACTTACTTCAAGCCACTATGACCCCTACTCATGATGCTCTGCTATATTACAAAGGGAGGTAGAACATGTCATGCCAAAATGAGTTTGTTGGTTACTCGTTCACAGGAAAAAATCCCAAAAAGTTTGACATTCCCACCGGATGTACCATGGATGAACTGAAGGATTTGATCAAGCAAGTTGCGCCTCCTGGGATTCCCCCTTATGGTATTGATGAAACACAAATGGTAAGGCGATTGTTTTTTGGAAACCAAGTCACCATGAGTATTCAGAAAAAGTTATAAAATTCGAAATAATTGAACTCAAAACCAACGATGACGTGATGAAGGTGTTGATTGAGTCTAACTACTGGAAAAAGATTGGGCCAATAGAAATTTTAGTTGTTTTCAGTAAACCTGTACTGAAAATGGAAGACGAGTTATCCTTGTCGCAAAATTAGCATGAGTTAGTTGTAGTATTTTTTTTTTGGAAATGGAAGATGACTTGTCGTTCTCTGTCAAATTTGATTTCTACTACTTTTAATTTTTTGTCGGTCTTGCAATTTTATTTTAAATATAAAAAAACAACTACAACAACCAAAAAATAACAATTAATTATTTAAACTCGAGTAGTTCATTTTTTTAAAGAAACTACTATAAATTAAAATTTAATTAAAATACATTTTGTCATCAATTAAAA
The DNA here is from genome assembly GCF_000004515.6 of Glycine max. Lineage (NCBI taxonomy): Eukaryota > Viridiplantae > Streptophyta > Magnoliopsida > Fabales > Fabaceae > Glycine > Glycine max. The sequence continues at coordinate 27,735,559 of NC_016089.4, forward strand.
ATAATTTAATGTTGAACTAATTAAAAATATTTAACAAAGTACATTTAACTCTGATGCAAAATATGAATTTTTATTTTTTAGTCTCTTAAAATAAAATATAAATGTTACGCCTAACTATAAAATTATAAAATATAAATACGGATTTTTATCTTAGGAGAGAAATTAAAAAAAACATTTTTTTTAATTTGATAGAATAAAATTATAACATTTTTCTAATTAGAAGTTTTTTAAGCATGTGTGTCCATGTTTTCAACTTCTTTATTTCAATTTCCATTTTTTGTTTAATTTATTCTTTTCTACACCCTTTTCACAAATAATTCAAAATTAGATTCATTAAATTAGTTGTAAGACTCAAGATTTTGTGGTTCTTAATACTTACATAAGTACATCATGCTTCCCACACTAATTAAACATTCTCCCTCAGCACTACATCTTTTATTAAAATAAAATATAAATGTTACGCCTGATTATCAAATTATAATTAAAAAATACGGATTTTTATCTGAGGAGAGAAATTAAAAAAAACATTTTTTTTAATTTGATAGAATCAAATTATAAAATTTTATAAGCTAGATTAGGCAAAGGGAATACACAATCAATGAAAATAAATAAAACTAACATTACTAATGAAAATAAATAAAACCAACATTACTAATGAAATGGGTTCAAGTACAATATCTGTATATACATCGAATATCAATATAAAATGTGTAAATAAACTACGCCTGATCCTGTGTGACACTCCTGGCCATCCAGAGGAATTCTTCGATCACCTCATGTGTCGATGAGCCTGGCGTGACCACCCCTAGGCTCAGATGGCACTCCAACCTCTCAACAATCCCATAGCAAACCTCCTGTTAAATTCAAAACAAACAGATTACACAAATTATTATGAAAATATTGATGTAAATGACGTAAATTATTAGTATAACTTACCACTACATGTCTAGGCTCCTCTACAGCGGGCCTCGCAGATGTCGATGGTGCTCTTGGCTCTGGCACGTGAGGGATATCTGTCTCTGGGGCCTGAGGGATGACTTGGGGCTGCGGAGCATGACCATCTGGCAGAGGATATGATGTCTGGCCTGGTGTCATGAAAGGATGGGAAATGCGGAAGAACCAGTCTATGTAGTCGCTGGCACACTGACCTGGCACAACGCATACCTCACCTCCTGGAACCATATGATCCAAATAATGCATCCACCTGTTGTGTATATCATCGTACGACACCCATGAATCGACAGGCGGAGCAGGAATGGTCTGGGTGTATCCAAACTGTCGCATGACCCTCTCTGGTCGATAATACACAGCAACGAGCCCCCCACCGCTGGAGACCGGAATAGCATGAAATCATACGGAAGTCCCGGACCGGTCGATGCTCCCCATATGGGATCCAACAGACATCCGGAATCCGGAGTCGATCCAGGCGCTCCCTGTACGTCGGTGTACGTATGCTCTTCACGGTCTTCTTCGTGGCAATTCACCTACAGGCACGCGGTGAATCCTCGTCGTAGTCCTGATCAGCAGTGGACTCTGCGACTGAGGGAAAGTGCTCGTATATCCAACACTACAAAGGTAACATCAAAATGATAAACATTAATAATGAAAGTCTAACAAAATTTAAAGTTAAACATTGTTGAACCTCAACGAATGAAAAACATGTTTGTTACCTGCAGTAGTGTGATGTAACCGCCAAGCTATCGGCTGCTGCTGATAGAGGCATCGTTCAGGTGGTCGTACATATGCACCAGCGCAGCTACTCCCCAAGCGTACCTCCCAGTCTGACTGAGGTCACAAAGGGCCTTCAAATACACAACATGAACATTAGTTGCACTCTTGTTAGCAAACAGAGTGCAACCCAGAAGATGAAGAAGATACGTGCGAGCCGCAGCTGCCCAATAACTTGTCTGGCATCCGCGCTCATAGATATCACGTACCCATTGCAGGCGTACGTACGGTCCACGACACTGCCCTGTCTCAGCCCTGACAGCCTCTGTAGAGACCATCAATAAGTCCACCAACATTTGAACCGCATCATCCACGTGCAAGGGCTGAAAGGCATGCAAGTTGCCAACCACGGGCAGATGCAAAAGCGACAAGACGTTTTCCAGCGTGATTGTCACCTCTCCCACAGGGAGATGGAAACTAGACGTCTCCCGGTGCCACCGCTCGACAAACGAGGACAAAAGTCTCAGAGGACTTAGTCCTGTCCCAACAACTAGTCCCTCAATGGCAGGGGCAGGCTTGCCTAAACTATGTACCTTCCTCCCGTGAAAGGATAACTTCAACTCAGGACGCTCCTGAATTGAAGTATAAAGGAACGCAAAATTCGTTAAAATCATCATTTAAAAGAAAACTAATTTCAATCATAAAGTATAATTAACAAGTAACTAAAAATAAATATTATAAATACATCTCTCATCCATACGCTGCAAGCAACATGATCCGTATACTGGGTCAGCATGGATGGGTCGCTTGGACCACCCGGAAATCCCTCATGCTCATCCTCAGCGGCCTGGGCGCCTGTGTCTGCAGGAATGTCTGCCCCAGTGTCCTCTACATCAGCTGGTGCCATCGGGTCATCCGGAAATACGTCAGCCTCTACATCTGGCGCAGGGAGTACTGACTCATCATGCGCCACAGTCATAGGTACTTGCTGCCTCCGTGCAAATGCGGTAGGCCGTCGACGCTGCGCAACATAATCGAAATCATCACGATCTCCTTTGCCAATAACGTGACCTAAGGCACGACCTAATCCTCTGATCCTAACCATGATCTGCAAATCAGCACCGCAAATTCCATCACTAATTTCATTCACTCAAATTTCATTGGTCTAACGCAAATTTCATTGACTCAAAGTCACACAAGTTGTCAGGATTTCATTCACTGTAGGGCTGTCATTCAGTCAATTATTTATTTGCAAAGTTGTCTGGATTACATTTATGTATTTGAAAAGTTTAGTTTAAATGTGTATTTTTTAGAAATTTTAGACAATTAAAAATCTATCAAACCCAATGTTAATATTAGTTGAAGTTAATATTAAAGGTATGCACCATATTCACCAAGCAGACTATATGTCATTCCTCGTACAATTCCTAGTGGCTCAGTTCCTATGGTTTCCTTTGAGAGGAAGAGTTCTTGGAGGATCATCAACTATAAATAAAGGGTTTTATAGTAGAGCAAATGAGTAATTTGTATGCAAAGCTGCTTGGGACAAGATCAAAACTTCCATAGACACTCTGGAATGTATTTTCTTTTTGGCTTTCGGCATGATTAATTTGAAAGGTCAAAACAATTCTAGAAAGAGTATAGAAAACAATTGGGAAGTGTAAGAAGCAACAACCCTTGACATGGGAGGAGTGAGGACATTTCTACCTAGGTCATTCTTAGTTAACCTAAATACCTAGCAAAATTGATTAGTCCAACCCAATCTTAACTTTCAGCCTACGGTTGTCAATATTGCCCAAAACAAAAAAAAACATCATGCCATGTATCATTGTATTGAACAAGCATGTTTCTATTGGATTGTGATTGTTTCAAAGAATTAAGCGACTAGTATTTTTACTCTTTTTCATCAATAATTAGCTTAAATTTATACCTATAATATGTGGTTAAAATTTTGATTGGATTCACTTTTTTCGTGAGTGCTTATACAAAAAAAAAATAGAACACATTAAATTTCTTCTATCAGTATGTACTTTAACTTCCATAGACACTCTCGTAGCTTTTCCAATAGCTGATACATAAATCCATTTTGGATTCAAGAAATAAATTCATTTCATTTTACATTCCTATTTTCTTCTATGAATATTTATAAAATACATTATCTGAATAGTGCTTAACTAGTTTTTTTCAGTCACCAATTCAGTATTCAATCCTGAATTCAAGTTCAAGGGGTATAAGGTTACAGGAATGAAACTAGAGCTAAGGGTATAAGTTCATCCAGAGTAATGGCACCTTGGATGAAACCTATGAACCATACATAAACAAAGCCAAGAATTCAAGTTCAAGGGGTGATGTCATTTTGGCAGCAGGTGCATTAGGTAGTCCCCAACTTATGATGCTAAGTGGCAATTACATAAAAGGCAATTACATTTTTGCATTAAATCCAATTGAAACAATTGATATTCTCCAAAATGACACTATTTATCAAATATTTAGCATAGATTCAAATGTGATCCTAATAACCAAAATTCCTAATTTAAAAAAACTCACTATTTATCAAATATTTAGCAATTTTTAAAATTAAGATTGAAGTTTATGGATCAAGTTGATCCGTAACACACACATCCATACTCCGACAACAATGGTGGAAACAATGGTGGACACAGATCCTTACTCCGACATGGTTACGACACTTACCTCGACGGTGGACGATGACGAAGCTCCCTCGACGGTGGACGGTGGCGTTGCTCTTCACGGAAACCTCCTCAATACACCTCGCAACCTTTTCACAGCAAGCTCCTCTTCACGGCAACAATGGTGGCTGAAGAAGAAGAAGAACCTTTCCCGACAATGGTGACAAATGAAAATGGCTGAGGTGAGTAAGAACAATACAAAAATGGCTGAGGTGAGGAAGAAAAAGAAGGAAACGGTCTGAGGAAGAAGAGAGGAAAACACTGTGAGGAAGAAGAAACTGAAATGCAGCGGGAGAGACAGAGTAGCGGGAGAGAGAAAGTCTCACGTTTTTTTAAAAAAATTAAGCCAAGGGTATTACGGGCTTTTCACATCAAGTGTTGGGTGCACCAGCAAAAATGCTGGGTGCACCTAGCAACACTCTTTTCATTTTTTCCGCTTCAGCATTTGGACCAAAAGGAAACAAAACCAAAGATATATGTATGTATATTGTGTTATGAAAAATAACAAAAGTTAATTAAAAGGAGATAATAGTGAGAAGGAGAGAATTGAGAGGTCTAGAGTGAAGGATTAGATTAGGTGGTTCAAGGATGTATCATTGAAATTGACTCTCAGATATATTAATAAAAAAATCAACAACTAATATTGTTAACTTGTGATTGGTTAAAAATATGATGAATGTTTTTTAAGATAATACTCATATAATTGTTTCAATTTTGAACCGTAACAAAATTGAAGTCCACACATTTAGAACACTAGAAAACAATTTAAGTCCTCACATTAGAACACTTAAAACCCTATAACCACCACTTTTTTTGTTGTCAATGATTGTGTTGAGATGATTTTCAAGGTTTAAAGTGTGCTATGGATGATGTTGCAATGAAGGAACACACCACCACTTGGAATGATGACGAAGAGACTGCGCAGTGTATTAGCGACGGGAATGATGTGATATAGTTTTACTGCTTTAAATCCTGCTAAGGATGGTGTGTCCTACGATGATTAGCACTTTTCCCGATAGCATGGTGCACATGAAACCACTATAGGAGACACGACTATTTGAAAATAATGGATTTTGTTGGTCACTGGTGGTGTTTTTGTTGGGAAAGGCTTTAGGGAGGTTAGTAAAGATGACACTGTTTTATATCAAGGCTTAAGGGGGAGGAACCAACTTGTTATGAAAATGTTGAGATCAGACCAGAAGATGGAGTATGAATATAAGGTCGTGTTTAACATGCAGATTTCAGATTGCAAGTGATTTTTTAAACAAGAGAATGTTGGTGTCTTTTGTATTTCAAGCTATAAAAAATTATTGTATTACTTCTATATTTCAACTATTGCATTGTGTTTGAATAAAGTATGGGGATTTTGGGTTCATTATCGGTCTTTACCAGGGACGACTCAAGGACTTAAGAGGCCTAAAGAAAATTTAAGAATGAGCTTGATCGTAGTATCTTGAAGTCTCAAGTCTCTTTCTCTTCTTTGGTAAGTGCTTAAACTTATCGATTAAATCATCGTAATTAATTTCATTTAACATTTCTTTTCTTTGGTTGTCAAGAAAATGAACTTGATCGTAGTATCTTGAAGTCTCAAGTCTCTTTCTCTTCTTTGGTAAGTGCTTAAACTTAATTTCCAAATGTCAACCTTTTTGTAAACCTGCATAAATTATTTTGAGATTTATCCTTATTCATTAATAAAACAATAAAAAAAACTTATTTTGAGATCAATCTCGTAATTCACTAGGATTTGGGGGTAGAAGCTTAATAATATATATAAAACTTGTCATTTGTCAATACAATAACGAGACTATTACTGTATGTATAAGGTTTTAGATTATTAAATTAACACTTTTCAATAGAAAAGACAATTATAATTTGATAAAGGAACATGTAAGTATGTAATAATTATCAACAAAAGAAAATTTGAATATATAAGAGTACAATGAGTTCTATTTTTGGCTTTTACCTGATATTGACACACTCAAAAGGAAGAAATGTCAATTGTTCTCTCTACCCTCCAAATAGAGACACATGCACATAAGAGATGAGAATAAACAAATAGGTATTGAGGAAGGCTAATGTGTCAAAGTGAAACAATAATCAAATAAACTGAAGAAGAGGTGAGAAGACAAAGCAAGTATGAGAGACAATGAGAAAAGAAGACAGAATTAGAATTGAATAGGAAGAGAATAAAGAGAATAAAAGTAAAAGAAAAGCTTTTTGGTTTCTTTAGCTATTAACTATTAAATTTCTTTTTTCTAAACAAAGCTATGATATTGGTGAAGAGTTGTTGCTCATTAATTATTACTTACAGTACCAATAAAAAGATTAACAGTTACTTATAATATTTTAATTAAAATTTATTTTCAAATATAATTTTACAATAAATTTTTTTGAGGTATATTAGCACTAAAAAAAATTTGGGGCCTTTTTTTTGGGGGCCTAAAGCCCTTGCTTGGGCTGCTTGGGCCTTTAGCCGACCTTGGTCTTTACATTAGTCGTCTAAATTTATGGGTTCTAATTTTTCATACATATTCCTCATCGTTGCAATGATTTGTGGAGATATTTTGGCAAAGTTATGTTGTTAGTAGAGAATAGGAAAAAAAAAGGATGGTGGTGGCCGTGTGAGCGAGAAAGGTGAATGGAGGATGAGAGGGGAGGGAGAAGAAGGAAAGGGAAGAAAATAAGCATCATTACATACGATTGTCGGTAATCATCCTAGCAATGCTTTTGACAAAATATTTTAAATTTATTTTTACAACTTAAAAATTATTTTTATTTTTTGTAACTTATTTTTTCCAATTAAAAACCTTCTATTACAGTTGATTTTAGTACCTCACAAGTGAGCCATGTATTTTGGGACTTCACTTTGTTTCATATATATTTCTTGAAAGGGAATAACATATTTATAGATACAAAATACAACTAAATGGTTACAAATGATTTAATTGCAACCATGAGTGTCATGTTTCATTAAAAACTGTCTTTTTTGTCTACCAAAAAAACCATGAGTATCATAGTATGGTTTAGGATGTTTTTGACAAAATTAGCTTATAAATAACAATATGTGTGTGTGTGCATGCCCCAATGTATACAATAATACAACTAATATGGTACCATGCTATAAAGTAGCATGCTATGTGCCTTATTGGGAAATCATTATTGCACCATTTAAGCTATTATAAATTGGATCTTTGACAATTGACACCACTTAATACTTTAATTTTTTTAATAAACAAAATATGTATTATTATTTAAAAATACCAAACAATGTAGTGACAACGTTTGGAAAGAGGAGATACAAAATGCAAAATATTTAAAAAATACATTACAACTCACAACTTGTGTAATTCTATTTCTAACCAACATGTGTGAATTTTGTTTTTTCTATAGTCTAAAGCTTGAGATACAATATTGTACTAAGAAAGTATGAATCAAACCAATTAAATTAACAAAGGCTGCTATTAGGTATCTCATCTCTTGGCTATTTCAAGTAGTTATGCGTAAAGACAATAACAAGAAGAATCAAGCTAAGAAAATCGTCAATGTCAACTCATAATTAATTAAAACATTAACAAAACAATTCCTACATAAGTTTACTAATTCAATTTATAAATATATTGCATTTTGTTAAAGACTTATCAATCCTCAATACTTATTCCTGTCTCGATTATAAGTAAAAAAGGACATATGTCACATTTATTAAGGAAATTAGTTATCTTCATTAAAGTGTGCGAGTTTCAATTAAAAAATGAGTTTTTTTCCCTAAATTATCTTTCATTTAAACTTGATATCAAGCATAAAAATGTTTTTGGTCATACTAAATGAATAATATTTTGAATATAGTCTCATTAAATAATAAGGCAAAATTAATAGAGATTTGTTTATATTTGAGACAAAAAAACAAAGGACTTTCATTGCTTATATTCAAGACCGGAGAGAGTATACAAAAACAAACTAACAGTAATAACAACAAATATTACTTGTATATATCTAAAATTAGACATTCTAAATTCTATCAAACACCATTTTTATCTAAAATATTTTTCACAAAATTCTTCACCCTTAACTGAGTACACATAATGAAAAAGCAATGGCAAAGTTTGTCATCATACATGATCGACATGAAAGCTTTCACTATGTGATTTTTGGATAGTTTGTTTTTAACATTGAGATAACTTGATTTTCCCTTCTAGTTGAATCTTTCTCATGCATAAAACAATATGTGAGTTGACGGATATTTTGGATAGTTTACCTATTCTAAAAAAATTGATCCCTAGTGTCTTCGTGTTGTCTCCTCACTTTCCCACTCTCATTCTCATGCTTCCCCAAACTTTTCCACTCCTTCCTCCTATTTTCCTATACTTCTCGTCTCATTTTTTTTCAGTCTCCTCATTTTATATTTTCATTCTTCATCAAGTACTCCCTATGAAATCATAAACCCTTTCTCAAATATCTCATTCATCGTTGTTGTCATAAAACAACATCTTTTTTCCTGTTAGGCTCTTTCACTTTTCCTATATTTTCTTGTTTCCAACAAACCTATTCTATTTTCTCAAATGGTTCTATATCTCCTCCTCCTCCTTGATCTCTTTTATTTCAAAAGAAGACACATATGAAGAAAAAGAAATGTGAAAGATGTCTCTATACATTTGATGAAGACTAAGAACAAGAAGAAGCAATAACCTTTACAGACAAAACAAAAACTTTTTCAAAGAGCTTATTTAAACAAGACTTGAAGAGAACAATACAAGTTACAATCTCTAGACAAATAATTTTTCATGCTTTAATACTTTTTCCAAGTCTCACTTTGGACAACAAAAATTAAGCTTAAACCATAAATCCTTTGCTTAGAAAAGTTAACCATGTATTTGTGCTAAACTTTCATATCCCTAATCTTGTGATCTTATAATTTTTCAAATTGTTTGTTTGTGAAAGCCTAAAGAGACTCAGCATGAAAGGATACTTGGGTTTATAACATTGTGTGTATGCAAGAAGTGACAAGTAAGTAACATTGTTTGTAACAAGTGTTGTTAGTGAAACCCTTTTGTGATGAAGGAGAACTGAATGTAGCTTAATCTGAGTGAACCAGTATGAAACTTGTGTTATGTTTATCTTTGTTTTCTCCTCACACGTTTTTATTGGATGATTGTTTTATCCTGCTAAAAATGTTGGTTTTGCAAAAAACAAAAAAAATTTCTAATCATGGATGCATACTATTGAATTCCTTTCCAGTGTGTGTTTGCTATTTCATCAATTTTGCCTACCCCTCCATCTATTAAAAAATTTCAAAGACTAAATCATCCCTTGGCTCCATAACAGTTAAAGTGGGACCATATATATGACTTCATTGAAGGCTCAACATTTTCTAAATTTCTTTTCAAATAATCCATAATCATTTCTCTACTAATATGATTATGTAGAAGAAAAGAAATAATTATTATCCTTCCATGAGTTTTAATGGGATAAAATTGTTTCTATCTCAATATAGCCCAACATCCTTTTAAAAGTCCAACATACATTTCTAGCAAAATAATGTTTTAATTTAAAATTTCTTTAGACATGGTTACTTGTAAGTTATCCCTCCAATCATTGAAATAATCACTGAAATAATATCTTTAGCATTTATAAGGAGTAAGAAATCCTTCTTCATTCATGTATGCAACATCACATAAATAATAATACCCTATAATTAATAAAAAAAATGTTATTATCACATAATATATTATGACATGTATGACTTTTGCATAAAATGTATATCATTGTATCTTGAGGAATCCTTATTCATCTATTTGGGCAATTAATATCATCTTTGTCATCTGAGGACCCTAGAGTCAGTAGTTAAACCCTCCCATCCAGGTAAAGCATATATGAATTGGGGAGCATACACCCAACACACTGGTAGCTATCTCACCCTTTTCTTGTTCTGTATATACTTTTTTTCATACTCAAACACATTAACAGTAATTATCAAAAATATGAAATTTAATTTACATATTAGTGAAGAAAAAAATATATGTTTCTATCTTGAAATTCAAATATTGTTCACATTAGAAGCATACTTGTAGAAAATTTAAAGATGTATTAACTAGCATACTTGTATATTCTTCAACATTGTACTCATCTATCTGGTATGGTGTCATGAAATATGTTCCTACAATGTTATTGCTTCCCATGCTAATGATAAATATGTGTTTTGCTAGAATGTTTGTTGCTCTTGTTTCCCCCACAACTTCATTCAGCTTTCCTATGTACTCTTTGAACATATTTAGTTGATCATCTACTAACAACATTGACCAATATATAACACAAACGAAAAACTGTTATGTCATAGTTGTAAAAAAAGATGGAAAAAGAATTTAAATTTTGAAGAGATAAAAAATAGACTATGGTGGTGACTAATTAGAGTGATGATTAATATTATTAGTTCTATTGTTAGAGGATCAAATCTGGAGCCAATAGAGGCAAAACAAACCCCAATTAAGAAGTCTTTAATCTCTAGATTTAAATCAATATAGGATGGCAATGCCTTCTTTATTCCAAGTATTTTAGCTGAAACTATATAAGAATTTCTAAGCATGATGAACCATGACTATATATTTTTAGTTGCAAATTATATTTAATCAACCATCTTTATAATCATCACCAAAATATATATAATTATATATTTTCAAAATTATAATATTAATATAATATAATTATTCTATTAAAATGAAAATAATTGTGTATTTTAGTAATACCTTTGAAATTAAAAACACAATCATTTGCAAGTATAAGTTGTTTGTCCCTGAAGGGATTGAAGTCACATTGGTTCAGAACAATAGTTAAGATGAAGTTCTATTTCTTGAAGATGTTTGCAGTATGTATATAAAATCTATTGAAGATTTTTTATCAAACAAGGAAAATGAGAAACAATAGAAAAACAAGAAGAAAGGACTTAAAAACCTACAAAACATTATTTAACAAAAAAAATTGTTAAGACATTGTAAGATACTAGATGCATATATTTTATATTGGGTGATGTTATACAAATTATTATTTTTTGTTGTATTTGGGTGTTGGATAATATTGTGTGGATACTTTATATTAAGTGATGGTATGCAAATAATTTATTTTGATGTATTTTGGTGTTAGATAATATCATGCACATACTTTATATTGGGTAATGGTATGTAGATAATTTATTTTACTATATTTTTGATATTTTTTGCCTTGTACTATTTTCTATTATTTTTATATATATTTTTGAGAAATTCTATGGTGACTTTATTCATTTCTCTCTATATACATACATACAAATATATATATATATATATATATATATATATATATATATATATATATTGTTTCTAATATAGTTATAATGGAACTACTTTCATGGCTCCACAAAGTAATAATGCTACTAGCATAAAGCTAGTTTAGTGTATGAAATGAATATGGTGTTACTCAGTAGAAGTGTATGAAAGAATGTAACATTAATCAATTGAGTTGAATGAACATACAATGCATTTAATGAATATTTACCGTGAAATATTCAACTATGCGCAATAGTCCTTAAATAGAGCTAAGTAGACACAATGTTTTTTAAGGCAAAAGTGGCTAGCTGAGGCAGAGCAACTTTGAACATCCCAACTATGTTGGTACCCTCAAAGTTGACCAACAAATCATATTAATAGAAAAGAACAGAACAAAAAAACGAGGGGGGGGGGGGCAAAACCAGGCAAATGCAAACTATCTAAACTTGTAGTTTGTGAAACCATGTCTATTCTTATTAAATTCTGAAACTACCATTTGAGGAATCGAGTTCCACCAATGAAAACCATTAGAGGCAGAGGCTTTGTTGGCAAGGATATCTACACAGGTATTGCCCTCTCTAAAGAAGTGGCCTACCTAAAAATTCGTGGAAGAAGTTAATTCTATACAAATGCACCATCTATTTTTAATCAACCAAAGCATTAAGTCTGAGTTTGTAAAAGCTTTCGCGAGACTAGATGAATCACATTCCAGCCAAAAAATATTCCAACCTTTGTTACTACGATTTCAATTGTTATAATAGCTCCCATAAGTTCAACTATCAGAGAGTTAGATATCCCAAAAGAGAGAGAGAAACACCCAAGGAATTCCCCTCTGAAATTCCTAAAATTTCCACCGCAACCCATAGTACTAGGATTCCCTTTGGATGTGTCGTCCATGTTACATTTAACCCAGCCCCTCAACCGAGGATTCCAAAAGACAAGGATGATGTTTTCAACTTTTCTAGGATGGTCCCTAATCCCAAGTTACCTCCTGATGACAAATTTAGCGTTGGAATAATTCATGTAACAAATGAAGCATTACTTGATATCTTGGTATTTGCAATTATCAAGGAGATAGAAGAGTGCACAAGAATAACTTTATTCTTGAAACAAAGATTGTTCCTATAGTGCCATATGGCCCAGACTGAGAAAATACCAGCTGCCAAAATGATATCTTGCATATGGCTAGACCATCCACACTGAATTAAGCATAACAACTCCTGAATAGAAAATAAGTTGAGTGTGCGATTGAAAAGATTTTGAGAAAGTAAACACAATGTTGTAAACATATTTTTTACATTAAGTCCAACACCCATTCACATATTTTCAACATTAAAATAGTAGTTGAAGTACAATAACTAAATGGAAATCATAAATATAATGATTTAGAGCAAACACATACCTCCTAAAAAAGTAAAACTATTCTAAACCAAATAGTATTTTCTTGAACTAAACACAATTTTAACGACCATAACCAACATAAATTGAAGCATTTAATTAAATCATTGATATCATCCATCATTATATAGTATTTTCTTTATTGTGTTGGTGTTGATGTGTTGAACGATGATTTTATTTGAATGAAAACTTTATTTTTATTGCTATATTGTAAAGGCAAATATTACAAGAAAGAGGGATTGAATTATGACTTTAGAAATTTAAAACCTTTTTCTTGAATAATAACGTTATCGTCTATTGATAAAAATGTGTAAACACAAATATTAGATTTTTGCAAATGGGTTCAAATGATAAACCCAAATTTTATAAAAACAAAGAGAGTTTTTCAAAAACAAAAATCAAATTTGAATCCTAAGTAAGTTTAAAGCACAAAAGAGAAAGCAAATAAAGATAAGAAACAAAAATTTATATTGGTCCGTTTCAACCACCGAGACTACGTCTAGTTCTTGAAAAACTACCAAGTTCCACTAACTTTAACAAATTACAATTATTAATCACAACCACTTTTGATTCTACAACTCAAGCTATACACCAAGCTTATTAGGACCAATATTCTTTGTCCTACCGAGCCACTATTGGCTCAAATACAAATAAAAAAATTTGTTGTTTGCTTTTCCAATGATTAACACTCAATTGTCTTAAAGAAAAATATACAATCTTAGTATTTAGTCTTTTTCTCTCAAGGTGTTGAAGGTGTTTTAAGAGCTTTACAAGAATATGCAGAGAGTTTTTTACAGAAAGAACTTGAATATGAGTGCGAAGGTTCTTGTTTCATGTCTTTAAAGCTTCTGGTATTTTCTTCAACAAGTGTCTATTATCTCTAAACATATAGATCTCTTGACTTGAGCTTGCGTCTGAAGATTGTGCCTATTGGAGTGTTTAATGTTTGCATTAAATACACGTACTTCTTCATGTTGGAAAACATTGTCTTTATTTATCATGTTGAACACTCCAGTAGGAAACCACTTTCTTTTGTGTCAGAGCAGGTCTGCATAATAGAACGCTTCTTTTGATCACAATTGATAACTTTCAAAACTCGATCTTCATTTATTCTTTATAGGATTCGACTTATCCTAAGAAAATGTCTCTACAAAACAAATCTTACATACAAAATATTAAATGAAGTCTTAAATGACATCTTTTAATGTTGTATCAGATTGTGACTTTAGTTTGCTATCGTCTGAAACATTAGACGTAGACTCTCGAAGCATGTTATGATATCACATAAGATGCAACTTGTAACCTTTGTATTTGTTTACATTTAATCAAAATAATTAAAGATCCTAATTTGTCTTAAGACACAAATATCTTTTGACTTAACATACATGATCTCAGTGTAGTTATTATTTTTTGCATTAATTTAGAGCAGTATTGCATGAGTATTTTGGTACGAGAAGCCATCTGTGGAAAAAGGTAACTATACAAGTTAAACCATGAAAGCATGTGCTCAAAATGATGAGAATCTCTATGGAAGGACATAACCCATACTTTGCGCATGTGTTAAAAAAGAAACTAGACATATTCCTTAGGTTATTGGAATGAAAAAAAGCAATAAAACATGACAAACTTTAACTTATACTTTCAAATGTTATGTCCTACTGGTTATTATTGACCATCATTATATGTGGTGATTAGAGTGGTAATTGATTACAACTAAGATTAGTTATATAATTAACTTTCTAATAATAATGTATTATATATCACAAGTTGGTTCTATATGTGTGGTCAATGGAGATCTTTAATCCAAGGATACACATCATAATGAACTGAACATTTAGTTCCCCAATTGTGCAGGTATTTCTAAGGGAATTTAACACTAAGAGTTCATTTGCCTTTATATCTTTAACTTTCTAGAATATTAATTTTTTGAAACTTTTTTTTTGCATTTAGATTTTTATTCTGTAACATGATATGCAATTTTGAACTTTGAATTCCATTATTATTTATATTTTTTGCTCATTTCTTTTATTTCTACAAATTTTCATTTACTCTAATTTTTGTTTGTCTTTCCTATTTCACTCTTTTTTTTTGGAAGAACAAGTAAGTATTGTCAATGTCCAGGTCTTCCATGAAGGATTATGAATGTTTTTTAGGCTCACAAGGTGTCGATTGTCTTTTAATCTCATTGTAGCTATCACGTCACTAAGTGTAGGTTTGTTAATTTCAAGCTTTGCTATGTCATTTTGTTGATAGTTTATTTCTAATTTGTTCCTAATTGATGTAATTTTTAGTCTTATCTAATAGTCATGTTTTGATTTGTATGTGGTTGTTCCTTTTGGCGTGTATAGTGTATATTACTGAGTGTAATTATCTTGATAGTTTAGACATAATTGTCGGATTTTAATTATCATGTGTTTTGATTCGTATGTCACCCTTCTAATTTGTTCCTTTTCATGTAATTTTTGTATGCTTTCGTAGGCTACTTTGTGGTTTGTATCCTTTAGTTTAAGGTTGCAATTGTATTGTAATATTTTTTATATATAGATTATACAAATAGTTGTATTGATAGATAAATGAATATGCAAAAATATATTTATATCGCTAAAGAACCTTTAGTGTATGATAATAGAAGTTATTTTATTTTTTTTATTTATTCAATATTACATCTCTATAATGATTTTCTTTTATTCAATGCTTTCTTCTCCAATATTACATCTCTCTCAATGAAAGCATTTCTTTTGTTAGCTAATAATTTTAGCTTATGTTGCCTTTCATATGATTGTATGAGAATATAAATGATTGGGCATGGATTATTGTTCATGCTTGATTTAACCTCTCTTTTATTTTTACATCCCAAGTCAATATTGTGGCTCAATGGAGTGAGCCAGTTATCAAGGGATAACAAATTCTATTAAGTATGTTGAAAAACATATTGTGCATGTTCCTGAAACTATTATATTTGGCTTAAACCTCCACCCCTTTTATAAAAATTATGTTTAGTTTATACCAATGAACTATCATTTTATATTGCTTAAAATTTAAATTTATAAGAATTATGTGTGTTTGAACTATCAACTTTGATTTCCAATAATTTAAACCAAAATTTGATTGCTAATAAGTTTCTCAATGATCCTACTATTACAGATTTTTTGGTTTGCACAAAATTTATCATCATCAACATTTGTAAATTTTTATTGCTAACAAGTTTTTTGGCATAAATCTTAAACAAATTCTAATGACTAACAAGTTTCTCAATGTTTTTAGCCTTTCGCAATCGTCTAGTGCAAAATATTGAGCATCATTTAAGTGAAAACAAGACCTATAAACCTGAGCTTTAAGGTTTTGGATTAAGTATAGTGTCAAATTCACTTATATGATTACTCATGACCTATTAGTATAAATCTTCCAAAGATTTACCTCCTCAAATTTCCCAATAGCTTCAATTTTGGACTCTATATTATGCCTCCCTTTATACAAATGATTAATGATTGATAGGCCATATATAATTCTAACTAAGTTCTGGAAACACTAATTGAAATCATCCTTAAGTTACAATAAATTGAGTAATCATTAATTTAATGTCGATTGATATAATTGAATTAAGGGGAAAAGAGTCATCCTCAATGCAATGATCAATTACAAGCAAATTTGCATAATTCAATTTCTTTATATTTTTAAGTTTTCATGTGAATGGGTGCAGGAAGCATTAATTTGAACTTGGCGTAATACCATGTATTATAACTTGTAAGTCAGGATCCTTTCAACCGGCCAACTCAAATGTCAATAATTTTAATCGCTATATATAATTACAAGCACAATATAATGGGCAATTGTAACTCCATTCTCAATCTCCTAATTGAATTCAACTCATGAAATAAAATTCTTGGACAATTGATCTGATTTGAAATAGTTTTCGGGTAACAATTCATTATTAGTTATTGAATAAATTTAGATACGGGATCCAAAAAAACAAAAATTACTAATGAAATAAAAAGCAAATACAAAATCAAGAATGAAACCCTAGATTGAAAAGGTAGAAAAATGAACTTGAGACATCATGAGCGAGAACGAGCCACCGTGAGAGAGAACAACCCACCACAGAGAGAGCAAATTGAGTAAGAGAGAACAAGACTGGAAGGGAGAATGAGAGTCACACAAGAGAAAGGGTTGAGTCGTGAAAGAGAAAGAACGAGGTTCTTAAGAGAATAGTCATGTGCAGAGGTGAGAGAAAAATTTCAAATTCTCTTATTTAGGTGTAATTTCAATTCCCACATTTTTAGGTGATCAGAATTCTTGTTCAAAATGACGTGAATTCAAATTCTCTTAGAATACTTCATTGAAACAACTTAACAAATTATATGATAATTTAAACTTATTAACTACTTGATTTACTCGGTTGAATTACCGTATCCAAACGTACATTAATGGTTCAATTTTTGCTTTTGATCAATCTTAATAGGCAATAATTTTCATAATTTTCTTACAAAGGTGCACCGACAGTGACATGTATTCAAGCTTTTAAACTTAGTTAGCTAAAGAAGATTGGAAAGACATATGTTAGTTTTTTTTTTGCAATAAATAACCTCTATACACTACAAAAAAAATCATTTTTCCGACGGCAAAAATCCGTCGAAAACGTTAAAAATTCGTTGCTAACTGCCAATTTCCGACGAGCAAAAATCCGTTGAAAAAAAGGTCGTAGGAAATTTTAACCGACGCCGTCGGAAATAATCCATGGGAAATTTCCGATGAAAAGTTTCCGTGGGAAATTCGTTGGAAATAATCCGTGAGAAATTTCCGACGGAAAGTTCCGTGGGAAATTTTCAACAGAAAGTGTCCATCAGAAATGACAAAAAAAAATAGGGAGTAGACGTGTGAAAAACATGTACAATAGGAAAAAAAATAGGGAGTGGGAGGAGCAAAAAAGAGGTGCGAATAACAAAGCCCAAACCTCACCCACATCAATGTCATGTTTATAGTGAGTTTTGTTTGACAATGAAAATTTTAATAGTTAAATATTAAAAAGATGGACTTAGATTCTTTAGGGTCCTAACCCCCTTTTGTTCCTACAAAAGTGTATTAGTGTTTCATAATTAAATATATTTTTTATATTCCTATTTTTTAATAACCGTTAGATTTAATAATAATGACACTAATATGGGATGATAATCTATACTAATAATGAAATCATTTAATATAAGTAATTCTATTTAGCT
Source organism: Glycine max (assembly GCF_000004515.6). NCBI lineage: Eukaryota > Viridiplantae > Streptophyta > Magnoliopsida > Fabales > Fabaceae > Glycine > Glycine max. The sequence goes on from NC_016089.4 coordinate 27,753,823, forward strand.
TCAACAAAATTCTCTCTAGTAAAAAATGCATATAATCTATAAAAAAAATTAACTCAAATTAGATATAACTAGAGGTAAAATAATACTTCCATTTGAAACCTGCAAGAGTCACTTTATCACAAGAATTTTGTCTATATCCGAATAAAAATTAATCTTACACCAAAAAGATATATAAAAACATTTTTATGATCTTATCTTGAAAATAGTAAGGATGAGAAATATATATATATATATATATATATATATATATATATATATATATATATATATATATATAATTACCTCATAAATTGGGAACTATCTCATATATTAAAGCATTAAAAGTACAATTTAAATAAGAGGAAAAGTATAAGTTACACAACTAAAGCAAGGAACATATATTCATGAATATTATATTTATAGAAACAAGACTTATTTTGTTAGGATGTTCCATCATTCAACTTTTTATTCTTCTAATACAGGCTTCACAGTCACTCTATATATAACCTTATTTGGTTATATCAATGTTTTGTTTTCATTGTTATGAAATATTGGCTTCGTGTAGTCACTTCATGTGTCTCCTAAGGAAAATAAAGGGAAGAACATTGTACTGTTCTGGACATCAGATTACCACCAAATAAAAGAGTTCTTGCAATGAGCTACCAGTACCATTTAGTAGGAACATAGAAAGAATTACAACCTGTGAGTTTGCTTGGGTACTTCTGTGCCATGGGGTTTTGTTTATTAAGTTCTATCTAAGTTGATAGTGAGACTTGTGTTGGATCAAGTGGCCTCGAAATAATTAAGAAGGGGGGGTTGAATTAATTATTAATGTGTCTTGACTAATTAAAAATTATCCTTCTTAATATTACTAGATTCAGTTAGGCTTTTACTACTAAGTTAAAAAAGTAAAGAACAGAAACAATAACTTAACCAAAAGTAAAGGCGACAATTAAAAGTACACAGCGGAAATTAAAGAGTGTAGGGAAGAAGAAGATAAACACAAGATTTATACTGGTTCAGCAACAACCCGTGCCTACATCTAGTCCCCAAGCAACCAACGGTTCTTGAGATTTCTTTCAACCTTGTAAAATCCTTTACAAGCCAAAGATCCACAAGGGATGTACCCTCCCTTGTTCTCTTTGAACAACCAAGTGGATGTATCCTCCACTTGAACTGATCCACAAGAGATGTACCCTCTCTTGTTCTCAGTATAACAACCTAAGTACATGTACCCTCTACTTGTGCCACAAAGGATGTACCCTCCAATGTGTTAGGACAAAGAATTCTCAGGCAGTTAGTCCTTTGAATCTTTGTAAGGGGAAACAAAAGATATCTCAGACGGTTAGTCCTTTGAAATCTTTTGTTTAAGGGGAAGGGAAGAATCAAAAGAATTCTGAGGTGATTAGTCCTTTGAATTCTCTTGGAAGAGGGAGAAGGGAGACACAAAAGAACTCAGGCGGTTAGTCCTTTGATTCTTTTGGCAAGAGGGAGAAGGAATGAAGAAAAAGAATAGCACAAGTTTTTGGTCAATGAACTTTTCTTGAAAGAGAAAGTATTGAACAAAAACTTTTAGAAAGATGAAGAGAAATGAATCAAAAAGTTCTGTAAAAACGTTATTGAAATTCATGCCATGGTCACATATTTATAATCATTTGATGACTCAAGTTAAAGTTTGTGACTCTTTGACAATTTCTTTAAAACTAGTCACCTTTTAAAAATTGTGACTCTTTTGAAAACTAGTCACTTAAAAAGTTGTGACTTTTGAAAAAATCTTCAGAAACAAGTCACTTTAAGAATTGTGACTTTTGGAAATTTATTTTTCGAAATCAGTCACTGGTAATCGATTACCATTATAGTGTAATCGATTACACATCAAAAGATGTGACTCTTCATGTTTAAATTTGAAAATCAAAATGTTTAGAAACACTGATAATCGATTACAAGTATTGTGTAATCAATTACACAAGTTTAAAATGATTTGAAAATGTTTTATCACTAGTTATGACTCTTGGAATTTGAAATCTAACATTTTAAAACATTGGTAATCAATTACATGATTATGGTAATCGATTACAGCTTTGTAAATCAGTTTTGAAAACAATGTTGGCTACTGGTAATCGATTACTAGAGGGTAAAACTCTTTGGTAAAAGATTTTGTGAAAAATTCTTGTGCTAATCAATGTTTTGAAAAACTTTTTTAGTACTTATCTTTATTGAGTCTTCTCTTGATTCTTGAATCTTGAGTATTGATTCTTTACTTGAATCTTGAATCTTGATCTTGATTATTCTTGAATCTTGATTCTTTGAAACTTGATTCTTGAAGCTTTTTGACTCCTGATTCTTTGGAACTTGCTTAACTCTTGATTCTTTGGCATCATCAAAATAATCTTGGAAGACTGCTTCCACAACTTGGTTGTGACATGGGACTTCAAATTTTGCTTGAGAGTAGGTGTTACTATATAAATTGTTTTCTCAATTCCCAGTTTATAATTATTACATCGAGCAGCATAAAACATTTACACGACACATTTCAATCTATTTTTCATTTTATCAATGAATCTTACAATTCCGGATTCAAATATGAGCTTGATGATTCAGGAATCCAAACTTGATAGAGACAGATATAACAAAACCAACACTGTATCCTTTGACTGTCTCAACAATTACAAAAAAATTATTTTACCCTGAAGTATGTACACTTAAAACTAGAAAGCAATGCTATGGACCTATGGTGTTCGACAAGGAAAAGTATGTACACTTAAAAAGAGAGCATCAAAGTACCTTGTTTCCATGTTAGAGTCTCGACCAAACACGATAGGGAGTGGACCAGCCCAAGTTGGTGCAACAAAAGCTATAGCTTCAGGCTTCACCAGACCATTTTTTGCGGCATGGGCTACTATAGTGTGTAAAGACCTCATCATGGTGCTCAACATTACCAAACTTGGTCCAAGTCAAGTCAGCAACACAAAACTCCTCCTCAAGTGGGTCTTGCAAAGGAATCTTCCCCACGGATTCAACTATAGCCATATCCAAAATGGCACAAAAACCAAAAAACACAAAAACCTTCCTTGCTATATATACAGAACAATCTGGAAGGCTCTCCAAAAACAATCACATGTTCAAAACAGTAAAACTGTTGAAGCACAGAACAGAACATCCTGAAACAACAATACCCTTTTGAGATAAACAATTAAAGAATTGATTTTGATAAGTTTTTTTAGCTATGAGCAATAACAGCTACACAATTCAATCAAAAGAAAGAGTAAAAGCTAAAAAAACAAAGGTTAAGGCAAGTTGTGTAGTGAGAATAATTGAAGGGAATACCTACCTTTTTGGTTAAATATTCAGAAGAAGAAGAAGAACATGATTGTGTGTGTTGCAGTGGAAGAGAATAGTGACACAATGTGAAAGAGGAATTTGGAGTGGGCGCAGCAGCGTGGGCTCAGAGAGGAGGAGCGACAATGAAGGAACTGTGGAGAACGTGTGGGCTCCCAGGACGGCACAGTGGAGGCACAAAGGCGTGGGCTCCCAGGACGGCATAGTGGAGGCATAATGCCATGGCTCATAGGATGGCATAGTGGAGGCAAGGTCGAAAACGTGAGTGAGAAGAAGGCTAGGGTTGAGGCCTTTATCTCTGGGTAAAATTAAATTCCGACGGACCAAAATCCTTCGTAAAATCCATCAAAAGATATTAAATAATATACTTTCCGACAGAAAAATTTTCCATAGATAAATTTTGTCGAAGTTTTTTAAATTTCCAATAGAATCCAGTCCTTCGAAAAATTCCATGGGAAATTCAAATATTTCTAACGGAATAAATTCCGTGGGAAATATAATTTTTTTTGTAGTGATACTTTGCAGATTCTTGAAGTTAAGAATTTCTCCTAAATCCATGCTTCACATACTTGCTTCAAGGTTGAGAGTTCAGTGAACAAGAAAAAATTACAAATATGTGTCTTTTCCCCGCAAAAAGGACCTTTTTAATTGATATATATTCTTTTCTTTTTTAAGACTTGCAACTTATTAACAGAGTTGTAAAACTAAAATTCTATTGTTGAATCGTGAAAGTATTGAATTAGGGTAATTTGATTTAGATTTTAGTTAAAGCAAGACTTAATTTATTCTTAGCATAGATATTTGTTTTTACACAATTAAGATTTACTGCAAAAACTATTAAGGGTTTCCTAGATTAACAATGATAGGAAATCAACAGGATCATAAAACATATGATTCTCACAAATAATAAATCAACAAATAATGTGTACCTTTCTCCATAGGAAGGATTCTCTTTGGTGTACTTTGGTTTTCCTTGGAAGAGGAGAGAAACAAGATTTCACTCCCTCGACTATTCTTTCTATCTCTCTACGTTTGTGATGACTATAAATGAGAGATAACTTTTCTATCAGGAAAGGAACCTTGTTAGTGGGTATTAACCCCTTTTTATAATCACTACTCCCATCAAGTAGCAGTTACCTTTAGAAACTACTCCTATTTAATCCAATTACAATTTAGTCCTTAATTATTAATTATTTATTTATTAGTCCCTACATAAGTCATATGCCTCTCACATGAGACATTAATTCTAACATTCTCCCACTTGGCTCATGTGACATTACTAAACATTATGGACTAAATAAATAGATTAAACTAACATAATGCGCATTAAAAAAATGACTAAATTATTCTATACATTGGGTACATCATAGTTTCATGATTAAGAATACGAACCAATTTGAGTCATGGCGGTTGTACATCACTTAATCGACATAGTCCCTTCCATGTACTACAAATTAGTCTTCTCCTTAATATGACCATTAGTTAGGAGTACATAATTGGTCCAACATAATATCTTCATTCAAGACAAAACTTGTTAACATTACTCTAATACAAATATGCATGCAAACATAAAGAACATGTAATCAGAAACATATCATAATTGAGCTCAGAGTGTCACTAAAATGCATAAGATAAATTACACTTAATGATCATCAATAACAATAATGCCCATACTTTCAACATGTTCTATAAATGTCTTGGGTGGTAATCCCTTATTCAAAGGGTCAGCTATCATAAGGTTTGTGCTAATATACTCTATTGACACTCTTTGTTTCTAAACTTCTTTCACGACAAAGTACTTCAATTCCATATGTTTAGCACCCTTAGAGTACTTGTCCTCCTTAGAAAAATACTCTTGTAGAGTTATCACAATACACTTTCAGCGGCCTAGCAATACTTTCGACAATTTCAAGCCCTAAAATAAAGTTCCGCAGCCAATTAGTCTAAATTGTAGCCTCAAAACATGCTACAAATCCAGCTTCCATTATAGATGCAACAATAATTGACGCATATAGAATTGCATCCATTTGTTTTCGTTCCATATCATTTCTAGGACATTGTGTGAGACTAAATTTAGATCATTTCTAAATTGGAACATGTGATGCTAAACACTTTTCCATCCTGAATCTCTCTAATGCTTTATTGATATATGCTTTCTGAGATAAGCCTAACAATTCTTGTGATCTATTGCCGAATATTTCTATCCCTATCACATAGCTTGCCTCATCCATATCATTCATTTCAAAGTTACTAGAAAGAAACTTCTTAGTCTCATGAAGAAGACCAAGATCATTAATTGCAAGCAAGATATCATCAACATATAGAATTAAAAAAAAAACCTTACTCCCATTGATGTGCCATTATTTTCTCCTATTTCTTAACCCTTTTTTGAACCATTTTAAGTACTGATTAGTCTTAATTGTCAAATTAATTAGGCAGTTTTATTATTTGGGTCCATTAAGCTAATTTGATGTTTTTAATCTAATTTCAGGAATTAATGAAGCATTGAGTTTGGGCTTGAATCCAGAATTGGGCTTGGACTTGAAGAGGGCAGACTATTTTATTCTACAAAATTAGATCTTATCTTATCTAGATATTATTTAGATTTGATCTTATCTAGATATTATTTCATCTAGATCTTATCTTATCTAGATTTGATTTTATTTTATTTATTGGCTTGGATTTAAAATAAATTTGTAAGCTTTGGGACTGGAAAAACTATATAACAACACCAAGGTTCTAGTTTAGGCCTCTCTTCTCCCTCTTCTCTTTCTCCTTTATTTTTCGTTTTTGCAATTCCAGTTCTGACTTTTCGTTTTAGCAATAAAATTTCGTTCAATCTATAATTTCGTTCTCTATTTGATTAATGGAAGGCTAAGTCCCCAGCATTGTTTTCTCTTGAGGATCAAGCACAATTCTCTTTGAGGTTCTATTATTACTGTTAAATTTTGTCCAGTTTTTCCTCTTTACTAATTACTCTGATTTTGTTGCTATTAATTCATGCATGCTTAGTGCTTGATTAATTGTCTTTGCGCTTAATTCACATTCATGCTTAATGATCGTTTATGAGTAATTGGTGTATGTGTTGCTTAATCACATAATGAATGTCTTATGTTAAATTTCACTTAGTAATTTAATTTAGGGTTGGATTAAGTGGTTGAACTGATAAAGGATAAATTCTCGCAACCTAGGATAAGAGACTTGCTTGTGAATCAAGGGAAAGTAACGTATTTTAATTCTGATATTTTCTAATTCAATTTTACTCGCTGTTTAATTTACAAAAGCAAACAACTTCCCCCCCCCCCCAATTTGTTATTATTTCCTACTATCTGTTATGAACATTTGGTTTATCATTGCTCGTTGGGAAACGACCTAGGATCACTTCCTAGTTACTACATTTTAATGTTTATTTGATTCGGGTACGGCCTCGATCACCCACTGACCTTCAGATATATACACTAATCAATAGTATTTTCCTTAAATCTAAAGGAAGCAATGGTATCATTAAACCTCAAATACCATTGGCTGGAAGCTTGCTTTAAGATTGTATATTGATTTCTTTAGTTTGCACACCATGTGTTCCTTTCCCTCAACTGAAAACCCCATTGGTTGGTCCATATAAACATTTGTTGGACAAGAGGCCTCAGAAATTATAAGAAGGGGGGGTTGAATTAAGATTTCGTTGACTATTCCTAATTGAAAATTTCCCTTTCTTAGATATTCCCTAGATTCAATTATTTCTTTAATTGTAAGCTACTCGAATAACAAATAAGGAGAATTAAACTTAAAGAAATATAAACACAATAGAAAGTAAAAGAGATTAAGGGAAAAGAGAATGCAAAATCAGATTTATACTAATTCGGTCACAACCCGTGCCTACGTCTAGTCTCCAAGCAACCTGCTTGAGATTTCCACTATCCTTGTAAAATCCTTTACAAGCAATGAACCACAAAGGACTTCCCTCCTTTGTGTTCAGTGATTACAACAAAGAAGTTATTCCCTTGCAATGAACCCCAAGGAACGTTGGTCCCTTGTGTCCAGTGATAACAACCAAGAAGTTATACCCACTTCTTGTAATGAACCCAAAAGGCGTTGGTCTTTTGTGTCCAGTGATCAACCAAGAAGCAAATCCTGCTTCTTGCAATGAACCCAAGGAACGTTGGTCCCTTATATTCAGTGTTTGCAACCAAGAAGACCTTCTCTTGAAAACAGTCACCAAGAGTAGGTCTCTTGAAAAGCTTTTTGTAAGAATGAGGAGAGGAAGAAAATAGAATAGCACAAGTTTTTGCCCAATGAACTTTTCTTGACAAAGCAAGTATTGAACAAAAACTCTTAGAAAGAAGTTGAGAATGATTATTTCTTAAATTCGTGCCATAGTCACATATTTATAGCCATTTGATGGCTCTTGAAGAAACCATGTTAAAAGTTATGACTCTTGGCAATTTCTTCAAAACTAGTCACTTTAAAAGTTGTGACTCTTTTTAAAACTAGTCACTTTAAAAAGTTGTGACTCTTGGCAAATTCTTCAAAAACCAGTCACTTTAAAAGTTATGACTCTTGACAATTTATTTTTCAAAACTAGTCACTGGTAATCGATTACCATTATAGTGTAATCGATTACACATTAACAGTTGTGACTCTTTATGCTTAGATTTGAAAACCAACGTTTAGAAACACTGGTAATCGATTACAAATGTTGTGTAATCGATTACACAAGTTTGAAAATGTTTTATCACAAGTTGTGACTATTGAAATTTGAAATTCAACGTTCAAAAACATTGGTAATTGATTACATGCCCATGGTAATCGATTACTACTTTGTAAAACAGTTATAAAACTGTTTTGGGCTTTTGGTAATCGATTACTGCCTTATGGTAATTGATTGCCAGAGAGTAAAAACTCTGGTAAAAGATTTTTCTTTGAAAAATTCTTTTTATACTTATCTTGATGCTTTTCTTGAGGTTCTTGCAATCTTGAGTCTTCTCTTGAATCTTCACTCAAATCTTCTTGATTCTTTAATCTTGTTTGAATGAATCTTGATTCTTGAAACTTGCTTGAATCTTGATTCTTGACTTGAGTCTTTGGCATCACCAAAATAAGCTCGGAAGCTTTGCTTCCACAACATTCTCCTCTAAATCTCCATTAAGAAAGGTAGTTTTCACATCCATCTAATGTAGCCCTAAGTCATAATGGGTCACTAATGCCATGATAATCCTGAAAGAATCCTTTTGTGAGACCGGTGAAAACGTCTATTTATAATCAATGTCATTTTCCTGAGTAAATCCCTTAGCAACAAGTCTAGCCTTGTAACGTTCAAGGTTGCCATGAGAGTCACGTTTAGTCTTGAAGATCCACTTACAACCAACTCTCTTACAACCCTTTGGTAATTGTATAAGGTCACAAACTTCATTATGTTCCATGGAATTTATCTCTTCTTTCATGACATTTAATCACTTCTCAGAATTATCACAGCTTACAGCTGGTGAAAACGAAATTGGATCATTATCATTAATGCTTAAGTCTGTTTCTGTTTCATGTAGGTATACCACATAGTCATTCGAAATAGCTGGTCTTCTTTCTCCTTGAGACCTCCTTAATGCTACTTCCTGCGGTTCTTCCACAATAGGTTCATTATGTATCATGGGCTCATTATTGTGTTGTGCTTCTTCATTATTATTTTTAGCAATAACTAAAGGAGCAATCACCTTACTGTTAGAGGCACAAGCTAAAGGGACTTGCACTCTAACTTCTTTAATTTCCACTTCTCATGGAATTGTACTCCCACTGATTTCACCATTTTCAATGAACCTTGCATTTCCAGTTTCGACAATTCTCATACTATGATTAGGACAATAAAACATATACCCCTTTGACTTTTATGGATAACCAATGAAATATCCACTGATTGTTCTTGCATCCAATTTTCTTTCTTGCGGATTATAAATCCTTATTTCTGCCTAGCAACCCCAAACATGTAGGTGTCTTATACTAGGTGTCTTATTCGTCCACAGTTCAAAAGGTGTCTTTGAAATTGCCTTACTAGGAACCCTATTCAACAAATACAAGGCAGCTTTCAAGGCATATATACATCCACAAAGATACAGGTAAAGTTGAATTGATTAACATACTCCTAACCATATCCATTAAAGTTCTTTTACACCTTTCTGATACACTATTTTGTTGTGGTGTACCAGGCATTGTGTATTAAGTACAAATGCCACATTTCTGAAGAAGCTTAGCAAATGGACCTGGGTGTTGCCCGGTTTCATCGTATCTTCCGTAATACTCACCACCTCTATCAGATCTAATAATTTTCACCTTTCTGTCTAATTATCTTTCTACTTCATTCAAGTAAATTTCTAAGGCATCCACTGCCTGAGATTTCTCATGCAGTAAGTAGACATAACCGTAAAGTGAATAGTAATCAATAAAGGTGATAAAGTATCTTTCCTTTCCGAAAGAACTAACATCAAATGGTCTCCAAATATCAGTATGCACAATTTCAAGAAGCTGAGTGCTTCTTGTAGCTCCTTTCTTTGTATGTTTTGTTTGTTTTCCCTTGATACAATCCACACAAATATTTAGATCCGTAAAATCTAGATCAGGAATAATTTCATTCTTTATTAATCTTTTCATCCTTTCTCTAGAAATGTGACCTAAACGTTTATACCACAAGAAAGCAGACTGTTCATTCACTAAACTTCGTTTAGTGCCAACATTATGATGCAGAGTTAAAACGGTTTCAACAAACAAACCATCTAATTTCAATTTATATAAACCATCACAAAGAACATTAGTACCAATGAGATGATTATGCTTAAATAAACTAAAACATCCATTACCAAAATTAAAAGAGTATCCAGTAACATTAAGTTTAGATAATGAAACTAAATTCCTAGATAAACTAGGTACATAAAGAGTTTCCAGTAAATCTAAATGATGTCCAGTGTCGAGTTTTAAACAATAAGTCCCGACTGCTTCCACTAGAGCTTTCACTCTATTCCCCATGAAGATGAACTTCTCATTTGGGCTTATGGTTTGAATTGTAAGGAATTCCTGCATAATATTAGAAACACGAGTCGTACATCCAAAATCAATCCACCATGTATTATGGAGAACTTCAGTTAAGTTTGACTCAAAACATACACGAGCATTAAGTTCACCCTTATTTTCGAACCAAGACTTACACTTTAGGCAATCCTTCTGGAAATGTCCTGATTTCCTACAAAATTGACAATTATTTCCCTTTGATACCTTCTTCTGGATTTGCAAAGAGTCTCTTTGATCTTTAATAACCCTTTGCTTTTATCATGCTTCTTCATAAATTTCTTTTCAGCTCCTTGATTCCCTTGGTGGCTTACATAATGAACTAAGTGACTTCCTTGATTCTTAAGTCTCATTTCTTTATGAACTAACATATTGTGCAATTCATGCGCATTCCATTTATCTTTCATAGTATTATAGCTCATTTGGAATGAGCCATACTCAGACAGTAATGAGTTCAAAATAAACTGAACAAGGAAATTCTCATTCAGAGTCATTCTCAAGGTCTTTAGTCTTGTTGTAATGTTTGTCATCTCAATGACATGTTCATACATAGTACGTGAACCATCAAGCTTCATGGTGGTTAATGTACTCATTAATGTCCCAACAACAAACTTATCAGCTGTTTGAGAGCACTATCCCACTAACCCCGTAAACATTTTAACACTTTTGATTTTAGGGAGAGTTGTCTTAATATTGTTTGCAACAGTTATTCTCATGAACATTAGACTGAGTCTGTTAGATCTTTCCCAAACTTTATAATGGGCTTTCTCTTCATTGCTACTAGCATCAATAATAGTAACTGACTTCTCTTCCAACATAGCAAGATCAAGATCCAAAACACTGAGGTGAAATTGGACTTGCTCATTCCAGTTAGAGAAGTTAAGCCCATTAAAATTGGCACAAATCATACATGAGAGTTCAACACGAATTAAGAGCATGTATTGCATAATAAAATTCACATAAGTGTTTTGAGACATAAAAACACATGTCATACATATGATTCATACAAATAACGGTCAATGTATATTGATGCTCTCCTTTGGGTGATACACCAACACACAACATACATACATGATAATGCTAATAAAATTCTTAACATTATTTGACAATTAAATATGCACCAATTAGTAGTACCTATTACCTTTGAGTATATAAATAAAACCAATGATACATACAAATCGCCTACAATTATAATCATTAATTATAAGAATAACTAATCAACCTTTGTGCGATACATAAATGTCTTATAACAATGAATTTCAATTACCCATAAATCAATAATCATATAATTTAGTATCCATTATTTTATGAGTAATTGAAATAATCATTAATATGGAATTAAATAACCCTTATAAATTTCGTCACTTTGGTGAGTAACAAATTCATCATACATTTAATTCCAATCAAATATATGGCATACACATACTTATTTCTATTAACAATTCATAATCATTTTATTAATTTCATTCCAGACCATAAAATAATATTCACATTTATTTGTCTTTTGTATTCAAACACGTTCAAGCAAATATGTAGCACATACATATTTATTTCTACTGATAATTTTAAAGCATTCCTATTAATTTAATTGCAGGATATAAACTTTCAATCCTTTAATCACGTTTAATAATAATTTGGGAAAAAAAATGAGCAAGTGGGATTACAAATAGCAAAAAGTATGTGCAAATAGTAATTCCAAAGAATTCTTTATCCCTACATCGAAAGAGAAACGTACATGACGCGGATGCTTTCAACATGAATAATTGAATATGTACACCAACCGTTAATGGAAATAAAATGGGGCAGCTAGTTAATGGTTTTTTTTTCCATATTCATGAATACATGTTAAAGGAAAAACCAATTATCATCAAATCAAATTAGATAGCACAAAATGATAAATCTCAAATTTTTCTCCAAATTTAATATATACAATTCAAAATATTCAGTGCGTATAAATATCACAAGTTTTTTTTTCATTGAATACAATCAAAATAATATAATTTTACGCATTCATATTTGTGATTTGAAAGTCAATTTAATTGATACATTTTTTTTAATATAAGATTTCATACTTGCAGCCGAAAAAAAATTCCTAAATTTCATAATTAGAGTTCATGCATAATTAGGAGAAATTAAATCATCCCTAAATTTCATAATTAGGGTTCATGCATAATTGGGAGAAATTAAATCATCCTTGAAGAATCATAAATTTCATAACAAATGCTCTAATACCATATGTAAAAACTATTAAGAGTTTCCTAGATTAACAATGATAGGAAATCAACAGGATCTTGAAACATATGATTCTCACAAGTAATAAATCAACAAATAATGCGTACCTTTCTCTATAGGAAGACTTGATGTACTTTAGTTTTCCTTGAAAGAGGAGAGAAACAAGATTTCACTCCATTAACTATTATTTCTATCTCTTTAAGTTTGTGATGACTATAGATGAGAGATAACTTTTCTGTCAAGAAGAAGACTATTTCTCATTAGCGGGTATTAATCCTTTTTATAATCACTACTCCCATCAAGTAGCGCGGTTACCTTCACAAACATCTCTTATATAACCCAATTACAATTTAGTACTTAATTATTAATTATTTATTTATTAGTCCATATATAAGTCACATGCTTCTCACGTGAGACATTAATTCTAACATTTACCTGATAAAAATGTTTTTTAAACTATTAATAGTTTGTTTAAAAATTGAAAGGGAAGAAAAATTGAATATATGAACATAAAAGAATGATAATTTGGGATGGTTAAAAGAGATAAAGAATTTTCTAATCATAGTAGTGTATAAAGTGCATTTATAATATCATAAAAAAACTTAAAGAAAATGCTTAATTGAAAGAAGATAACATGTATTTCACCTTTACTTCTAATTTATAATATAGAAGTAAAATAATTCTAACTTAATAAATGTCAAAAAAATAAATTGAATTTAATATAACATTCTGAAACTAAATTCAAAAAAGTATTACTAATAAAATGAAAAATGCATACGTAATGGTTTTATATGTATCACATTGAAACCAATTCTTATTGACAAAAAAGATAAATATCTTACTTTTTTAAAATTAATTTTATTCTTAGTAACTTTTTGTGTATTTATAAATAGCAAACTTCTACCTAATAATTGGAAATTAATTTGTTAAAGCATCTGAAGTATTGAAATAAGTTTTATCTATTAAAATATCTTTTTCATGAATATAAATAAGAATTAAATATCATATTTAAAGAACTTATTATTTGTTAATTACTGCATACTTTATTTCTTAATTCTCGCGGTCAGCATATTTAATATTCATACCAAAATCTATTTACTCATAAAAAATACCAAAATATATTTATATTTAAATTATTACACAGTAAATGTATAAAATTATCTGAAATGCGACTTCTTAACCGTATCCATAGAAGATTTTTTTTTATTCATACAGTATGCATAGAAGATAAATATTGTATAGTTAATTTTAACAATTTATCATTAATTTTAAAATTCATTTTTTATTCCTTTAAGTAGTGTTTCTTTTTCACATGAATTGTCATAATTGCTAGGTATATCTCAAATCAAATAAAAGATGTTGTAGCTTTAGAGATACATAAAGAAATAATCTTGATTGGCCTATAAAAATAATAATGATTGATTTAAATCTAAAATATAACTTTTAAGTACAAAGTCAACCATTTTAAACATTTTTTACAAACCCTTTTAAACATAAACAAACAAATTTAAACTTAAAATGTATGTAGAGGATCATAATTTTATTTTAATCATTAGTACTTTGTTAGAAAACAAAATTTGAGGCACTGGTAAGTTGTGGCCCCACAAGATTGCTACTGTGACTTCGGGAGCAAAGGCTCTACAATTTACACACATTTTTTTGCCTTGTGTTGTGTCTGAAAGTTGGAGTGTTTTCTCGTTTGCTGTGCTCAGCTCCTTATGGAGCTCTCACTCTCTCCAACTTCACATCGAGTTCCTTCCACAATTCCCACTTTGAATTCCGCTAAACTATCATCCACTAAGGCCACCAAGTCACAACAACCTTTGTTCTTAAGATTTTCCAAACACTTCAACTCAATTGGGTTGCACCATCACAGTCACAGATGCTGCTCAAATGCTGTTCCCGAGAGACCCCAGAGACCCAGTTCCATAAGGGTGTGTTTGTTTTCCCTTAAAGTTCCAATTTTCATTCCTTTGATTGTGTTTTACTTTTAAAAAAAATGATGGGTTTTGCTTAACATTTCATGGTGAATTGAGATTTGGTAGGATGGAAGGTTTTCAAGTTGCTGATTCCTGCAGTGTTTGGGATAGTGGGTTGTTTCTGCATATGCCATTTATCATTTTATTAGTCACTTCAACTTGTTATAACTGACTTTGTGGTGGTTTAGTATGTGATTGGATGAGCATTGACAAAATTGATTCCGAATGAAATTGTTTTTGGTTAAAATTGAGTTTGAAGTGATGTGATTTATGTTTGAGTTATAAAATCAAGTTAATAGTAAAACTTAGGTATAATTTTTTTGATCTAAAACAGAAATGACCTAGTGCTGCTTCAACTTATAATCAACTCTGGACTCAATCAATTCCTCAACATGGAACCAAACATGTAAAAAGTTACACAGAATCTAATGTGAAACCAAACATGCACTTACTTTTGGTTTTTGTATGAGATTTTAGTCTTTTTCATCTGTTTAATGTGAAAAGAATGATGGCAGGCTTGCACTGGAGTTGGAGCTTCTGGATCTGATCGTCCATTAGCTGAAAGACTTTTAGATCTGAAAGATGCTTGTTGGAGATTTTTAAGGCCACATACTATACGTGGTACAGCACTAGGTTCATTGTGAGTAACTTCATAACTTGCTAGGAACTGTTTCTTGCACCTTCATCCCAAGCATACTTGTCTGAAGTTCATTTTCTCTTTGTATTTACAGTGCTTTGGTGGCAAGAGCATTGATTGAGAACACCAATTTGATAAAGTGGTCTCTTTTTTTCAAAGCTTTCTGTGGTCTTTTTGCTCTGATTTGTGGGAATGGTTATATAGTTGGCATCAATCAAATCTATGACATTAGCATTGACAAGTATGAAGAAGACATATGGACAACTTTCTTATTACTTGTTGTCTTCCACTTGTTCTTTTCCTTTTTGTGTCCTCCCCGTTGCACGTTTCTTTCAAAGTTACAATATTTTGCTCTTGAACATGTTTAACTGCACAATGATTTCATTTTAAGATTCTTTTGCTCTAGTTCTTAAATTATTCTCGTCGTAGTTAAATGTCTATCTCAATAAACCCAGATAGTAGTGTTAATCTATGTTGGTTTTATATTTTTTTTTCAGGGTAAACAAACCTTATTTACCTATAGCTGCTGGAGATCTTTCTGTCCAATCTGCATGGTTCTTGGTTATATTTTTTGCAGCTGCTGGCCTGTCAATTGTGGGGTTGAACTTTGGGCCCTTCATTTTTTCTCTTTACACACTTGGCCTTTTCTTGGGTACCATCTATTCTGTTCCTCCATTTAGAATGAAACGCTTTCCTGTTGCAGCATTTCTTATAATTGCCACGGTATGATATGTCCTCCTTTCCACCTAATATTTTCAGTACTAACAACAATTTGTGAATTTGTTCTTTTTTGGGGATTAATTCAGTAGGTTATTGAATTTTAAGTATTTGTTGATTAAGTTCAAAAGATTGACAGAAAAGGCATATACAGGTTCGGGGTTTTCTCCTTAACTTTGGTGTGTACTATGCCACTAGAGCTGCCCTTGGGCTTGCATTTGAATGGAGGTGGGTTTGAGTTTATCATTTGTTGCTTCATATCTGTAATTGGTAAAGTAGAACAACTGAGCTCATGGGTGGCTGCCCAGCTGGTGTTTAAATAGAGGCTCATTGAAAAGTATACTAACTATGAACTTTTGATGTTTCAACCAAGAAAAAGATATAATCAAAAGAATTAAATATCTAAGATAGAATTGCTAAAAATAATGAGGGCACCTGTGATTTTATAACAGTGACAATTTTACAAGGGCAAACTCCACCTTAAAGTGGTTGTTGAGTCAGTCAATTCTGCCTCTCAATATTAATTGTGGTCCCCTAACATCAATCAATGAAGCTTATAGTGGTGTTAGCTTTTCATCCAATATTTTTTTAGGTGTTAGGTTTTATATTTTGGGAGCTTATTATATATTTGTTCATGTATCTTTGCCTGCAGCTCTCCTGTGGTTTTTATCACAACATTTGTAACATTTTTCGCACTGGTAATTGCTATAACAAAAGATCTTCCTGATGTTGAAGGAGATCGCAAGTAAGTTTTGGTATCCAGTTGCATAGTTGCTGATATTGCATTTCACCTATCTTTCACTAAATCTGCATTTGTGTGTGTGGAATGTATATATACTGCTTATAAAGCATACTCTGCTTGCACCCTTTAATTAGGTGCTGTATCTAATATGGATTTGCATGTCATAACTAACTTCAGGTATCAGATATCAACCTTTGCCACAAAATTAGGAGTTCGGAACATTGCTTTCCTTGGTTCTGGAATTTTGTTGGTGAACTATATTGTTTCTGTTTTGGCAGCAATTTATATGCCTCAGGTGAATATAAACTTGCATAATGTGCCAATCACTTACATGAAATTCTTTATCTTTTCATTTATGGAAACAAAATCTTATGTACGTTCTGGAACTATTGACAGGCTTTCAGGCGTTGGTTACTCATACCGGCTCATACGATTTTTGCAATAAGCTTGATTTACCAGGTTTGTTAATTGGATTAATAACTGTCAAGGCTAGTTTAAGTGAATTTTCATAAATGTTTCAGGTGTTTTTTCATGTAATCCCATTTATTCCTCCACCTACCCAGTCACCCCATTTCTCTGAATAAAATATATTTTGTTAATTATTTGTGTTTGTTTAGAGAAATGGGGCAGCTATTGAGTTCTTTGTTGTCTGAAATTTCTTCCGAGTAAAATAAATGTGTTGTTGAAAAGTTTGAGAAGTAGTATTATATCAGTAATAAGTCATCCGTGGCGGGGGGGGGGGGGGGGGGGACAATTAGGGAAACTAAAGAAAAAAGGGAAAGCCAGTGTTATCAAACTTGGACAGGTCATCAGCTCGGTCATGGTGCTGGTTTAGTGGATCTCTAGTCGGACTAGTGGGTGGCTTATTGAATTGCTGTATATTAAATGTTGGCTTAAATATTTTTTTATCCCTTATAAAAAACAATTTTGATTTTGGTCCTTGATACCTTTTTTAGTCCCGATAATTAGCGGAATTTGTGTCTGCTCCCTACAATTTTTTTTTCATTTGCAATTAGTCGGGACTAAAGTACAATTTTCTAATTTTTCAGGGAGCAAACACAAAATCCGCTAATTTATCAATGACTATAAAGGACCAAAAATAAGATTGTTGTTTTACCAAGGACTCAATGAAAAGCAAAAATTTATTAGGGAACAAACACAAAAACTGAGTATCTATTAGGGATCAATTATGGATCAAAAACATATTTAAACCTTAAATTTTTTAATTTTTATATTAAAGATTATATAAAATAGATTTTTCATGCGCATATTAAATGATAGAAATTAATTAAGTGGCATTAGAATTTTTATTATCTTGAGTCCATAATATCTGCAATTAAACTATTTCCCTATTTATATAACATCTAACACTCAATCCTACTTCCAAAACCTCTAAATTGAATAGAGAAGAAGAGTTCTGTGGAGCCTGCATTTTATCTTCCCAAGGTTGTTGAATCATTCAGTGTAAATTTCTCATAAATTTTCCTCCTTTCATTTGCTCTAAAAGTTGGTGTTTGTAGACTGTCCAGTGCCCAATTTCTGATTTTAAGCCCCAAAAAACAGATTGTTCACATACAAGGAAAAGAAAAGAGAAAGATCCCCAAAACTCTTCCCCCTTCCATCTAACTGTATAGCTTTACCTGTTTTCAACTTTTAATATTAGACGGCATAAGATATTATTGTGATCAAAACTACAAGTGCTTGAAGATATCTATGGCAACATAAAATTTAGTATTTTCCCTGTATACAGCATTCTTAAGATTGTGGGGCATGGTATGCTGATTAGAGTGTACTGACTATATATGCTTGTTGATATTATAAAGGAAAGCATTTCGCCACAGTAGTGTTGTTGAGATTTTGTCTATCCCGTGCACTATGTATGCTTATTGGGACCTAAGTGCTATGCAGAAGATACTTATATGTTGCTTTCTCATTTTTCTGTTTCTTTCTTTCTCCAAAATGCACAGAAGTTGTGAAATTGTAAAATAGTCATGACTTGTTTTCTTATATTTCAGGCATGGATATTAGAACAAGCAAATTATACCAAGGTAGCTATTATATCTTCTGTAAGAAAATAATTATAGCAACTTATTAACTGTTTTCAATGCTCAGATATCCGATCTCTTGTCTCTTGTAACGTAACGACTACAGATGACATGAATCAGTTCAACTACTGATCAATACCATGAACCTCTTCATGGCATATTAGTTAATATCACGACTTATTGGTTGGTTAAATACTCGCGCTGTGGCACTAAAGAATAGGTTGATTGATACAAATTTCATGCTAGTTAGTTTTATTATATTTTTAGATCAGGATGACATAACCATGCCAATTGGTTTTTAAAAGAACTTGCTTTGCTTGTTCTGGTAGTCCCACTTTGTCTTTTGGGGATATATATATAGAGAGAGAGAGAGACCCAGATTTTTTATCAGTGGAATATGAATAGTTCAATACTAGATTACTCTAGGTGGCAAAATATAGTGACCATTTGTTTTTTCAGACTCCCATATCAATGGTTTAATAACAGGACTAAAATGAAAACATTTTTTGAATTATTATTTTTGTATATAGCTTTCTGGACACCAGCTCTTCTAGTCTATGTTGTGAACTTTTCATTCCTTATCTTTATTTTTCTTCTATCGTTTAAGCTGCTTTTAAAATGTCTGACTATATGCTGCAGGATGCAATATCAGGATTCTATCGATTCATATGGAATCTGTTCTATGCTGAGTATGCAATATTTCCTTTCATATAGCAAGCCTTGCTACATTTTTCTTGGGAAAAGGTGCATACGTGCATAGTTAGAGAGATCTTCTTTGTTGTCTCAAGTATCAATTAGTAAACTAGCTATTTTTTTAATGAGTATTTTTGTATATAAATGTGTGATACTATTTGCTTTTACTTTGATGTAATGCCATTAACATATTTCATAATGTTACACGGACAATATTTTGCATTGTTTTTATACCTCCAAGCTATTCTTTGTCGACCATTTTTAACTCGGATTTTTTTAAAAAGTTGTCAGTGCAATGTAGTTTATGTTCAAGTAAGCATAGAGATGTAGAAAGTAAAATCAAAGTGTGTGTGTATGTGGCATTTTTAAATTTGTAGATTTCCCTTCTGGGTGATGGGCCTGGCGACCTGGGAGGATAATTTTAAATGAAGCATGATGTAGTTGCAAGTTTGTTTCTCACCCAATAAATATAGCTAAGTATCACTAGGAAACTTGTGTATGCTTTAGCTGATATTTGCGCTAAAATGTGTGCATCATTAGGATGTGATCGGTTGATTTTCGAGTTTAGGCCTAACTCAATCTCACAATGCTACTTATATATATTACTATTTTGGTTATATCATTAATTGATGTGAGATCTTGCACCTCTTTCACATTGAGGGTTATACATCTCAAGCGGAAAGTTTGTAAAACTAAACATTTACAGGTGGTTTGATAATGGTCTGCTAGCGGGTTTTGCCATAAGCCAAATAATAATTGTTTGATAGATGTTGGGAAAATTATGCAAAATTTTCTATAATCAGATTTCTAAGAAGCAAAATATATGCGAAATATTTGCACGCACACAATTGATAACAGAGTTCGACCAATTATGTTTATGCCTTAGGGTTGCTACAGATATTTTATTGTAAAGAGAAAATTATAAACAAGTGCTTACAAACTCTCACTCAACTCACAACCTTGTTATACCCAGAAAATATTAAAATAAATATTTTCACTCTCTTTTCCTTTCTCTCTCTCTCTCTTCTTGAAGTTGGGATATTTATGAAGGAGAATAGATAATGTATTTATACAATTTCTCCTCCATTTATTTAGCTTTGTTATTTCTTCTATTGCTTTCCTTGAATTTCTCTCAAGCAAAACATTATATGCTTCTCTTTATTTAGCATTTAACCATTTCCAACAATCTCCCACTTGAAGACTAACTTTAGTTTGTCTTCACACCTCGATCAATATAGCAGCCCGATCTGAATTGTTATTCTAGCAAGCCAACTGAAGTCGAGCACAATTTCAGTTTGTCGATGGTTACGACCTTTGTCAACATATCTGCTGGATTTTTACTTCCTAGAATCTTTTGCAATATTAGCACCTCATTTTCAAGTAGAGATATGATGAAGTGATAATGAAATCCAATGTGCTTTGTTCTAGAATGAAATGCTGAATTCTTTGCCAGATGTATTGCACTATGACTATCACTATCACTATGCAAAACACTCTTCTCCTGAATGAATCCCAACTCTGTTAAGAATCTTTGAAGCCATATCAATTCTGTACTAGCTTCTGTTATTGTTATGTACTCAGCCTCTGTAGTCTACAAAGCAACTATCTTTTGTATCCGCGATATCCAACTAATAGTTGTAGTACCAATAGTGAAAAAGTAAGTAGTATTACTTCTTTGGTGATCGACTTCACCTGCAAAGTCTGCATCTACATAGCCTTGTACTTTCAATTCTCCGTTGCTAGTAAAAACACTTCTCTGTAGTGCCTCACAAGTACCTCAAAATCCACTTAACTGCTGCCCAATGAGCTTTACCTGGATTTGACATAAACCCGCTAACAACTCCCACTGCATGGCGAATATCTGGCCTCGTACAAACCATTGCGTACATCAAACTTCTAGTGGCTGAAGCATACAAAACCTTAGCCATGAATTCTTTTTCTTCCTCTATCTGAGGTGACTGGTCCTTGGATAAGCGAAAATGACTAGCAAAAGGTGTGCTCACCAGTTTGGCGTTGCCCATGTTGAATCTTTGCAAAACACGATTGATGTACTTTACCTGAGATAACTGCAAAATCCCTATTTACTTATCTTTCGTGATTTGCATACCAAGGATCTTCTTTGCTAGATCTAAGTGCTTCATGTCAATTTTTTTTTATAGCCGCATCTTTAAGTTTTTAATTTCATCCATATCTGATCCAACTACTAATATAACATCGACATAAAGTAGCAAAATAATATAACTAGATTTATATCTCTTAAAGAAACAACAATGATCGGCGTTGCACTTCTAGAAACTTTCGTTGTGCATAAAGCTTTCAAACTTCTTGTACCATTGTCTTGGGGTTTGTTTTAGACCATACAAGCTTTTCTTCAATCTACACACCATATTCTTTTTCCCTTCTTCTGAGAAACCTTCAGGTTGGTGCATGTAAATCTCTTCATCTAAGTCTTCATGAAGAAATGCAGTCTTCACATCTAATTGCTCAAGGTAGAGCTCTTTACTAGCAATAATGCTTAAGACAAACTTGATAGTATTAAGTTTCACAACAGGAGCAAAGATTTCAGTGTAGTCAACTCCTTCCTTTTGCTGAAATCCTTTGACAACTAGGAGGACTTTGTATCTCTTAGAGCCATCATGCTCATTTTTTACTTGATACACCCATTTATTGTGAAGTGCTTTCTTCCCCATGGGTAACTCAGCTAGTTCCCATGTCTGATTGGAGATTAAAGACTTCGACTTCATCTCGTCTTTCATAGCAAGCTTCCACTTGCTGGAATCTATGTTATGACATGCTTCCTTATAGTTTTCAAGTTCTCCTTCATCAGTTAATAATATATAATTCAGAAATTTCCTGTTAGGCACATGAGGCTGGGAAGACCTTCTTAATACAGGAGCTGAAGTAGAAGGCTCTGGTGTGTCAACTTGTTGCTCATTGTTATTTTCAATTGATTCCTCTAACATAGTAGTCTCATTCATAGGGGTTTCTGGGACATCATCCACCTCTGTGTACACTAGCCCACTCTGTTTTGAGTTGCTAGTGTTTTTGTTGTCCCTATCCTTGTACGTTACTCTTTCATTTAAGATGACATCTCTACTATGGATCATCTATTTATTTCCATTATCTCATATGCGGTAGCCAAACTCATCTTCACCACAATCGATGAAAGTGCACTTCTTTGATTTAGGATCAAGCTTATTCCTGATTTTGAAGAAGGTTGGGCCTGTAGCTTATCAAATCGCTTTACCTCCGAGTCTATCGAATTTGCATCTTGTGTTTCATGTCTCTCAACTGAGACGGTACAACTCGGATCCATCACATGTACTTGCAGTGGACGAGGTACAGGTGAAGGATAACCTTACCTATACAGCACAACCTCAGAAGATTACTGATCGAAGAATGAAGTCGCTGAGAGGAAAGGAGATCACGTTAGTGAAAGTGCAGTGGGGACCCGATGAGGGTGATTCAACCTGGGAGTTAGAGGATAGGGTGAGGGAATTGTACCCAAGTTTGTTCATAGAGTAGTTAATTTCGGGGACGAAATTCCTTAAAGGGTGGGAGTATTGTGACATCCTGAAAATTTCTACCCGGAATTTTGTAAACGATGCATTTTGAATGATTACATATATGTATTATTCACTGTATATATATATATATATATACTTTTGGTAGAAGTAGGTATATTGGGGGAAAGATATGCGGGTTAGGCTAATTAATGAAGAGAAATCCATAACTGGATAGTTATAGGTTAATTTTCAATTAATTAGTCTAAAAATTATCGTTTTGCGTGCATTTAAAATTTAACGAAACCAACCTCTGAACCACACTTGGGGTTTCATTCTGAGCGTTTTGATATATATATTGCCTACTTTCGAAAACTGGCCCCGACGGGTGCAGAGAAACGCGAGGAACTGGAACCAGAGAAATGACACGCAAATCGAGGCAGGATTTTAGCGTTTCAAAAAGGTCAAATTTTTTCTCTTCTTGTGACTGAGTATGAGTCACATCAAGAAAAAAAAATGGACCCTTTTTGCTCCACTCAAAAGAGACATGTGGCACATCTTTTGTTAAAAAAAAAAAAGAAAAGATGAAGCCTTTTAAACACAAGCCACGTTCTCTCTCCTCACTCAGCCCAAAAATTCAGAAGCTTTTCTCCCTCTCTTTCTCACGTTGCTATTCCTTTCTTCTTCCTCACCATTGAAGCTCCATCAAAGCTCCAACCTTTGTACACCATTTCTGCTCCAAATCGCGAAAGGAAGCCATTTTCGGAGTCGTGAAGCGCATCTCTCCATGTGGGACTTCACATTTCAGGTTTGGGTAGACTTCTTCTCACATAAATTTTCGTGGGTATTGGGTTTTGGGAGATATGATGGGTAGTTTTACTAGGTTTATGCCTTATGATAGTTATTTGTGAAGAAATTTGATGAAAGCATGCTAAATTTGTCATGTTTGGTATGAGTCAAGCTTACCCATTCTGTTTTAGGGTTTTTATGATGATGCTTGTGTGCTGAAATGGCTGATGGAAAACTGATAGAGATGAAGGGTAGAGTTAACCTAGGGTTAAAAAGTGAGAATGTAGTGATATGAGTGGAAAGGTGTGATGCTTTGAGGATTTGAAAAGCCAAATCTGGATTTAGTGGTAATTGGAGGTTAGAGTGAGTTAATCCTTTCATTTAGGACTGTGGGAAAGCTTGGGCTGTGCAAAGGAGGAAAATGAGTGACCAAAGTGAAGGCAAGAACCATTTCTAGGGTAAATTGGGTGTTGAGGAGTCAAATTTTGATTCGGTAGAGTTTTCGTCGTAAAACCAGTTTGAGCGAGTTTAGATTAATGTTATAGACTTGTTTGAGATGGGAGTTTGCTCCAAAGTTACCCCATTCTCATTTTCACTTCTCAAACCTTGAAAATCCACTAAATTGAGGGGTTTTAGATACCTAGATTTTGAGTTGTTTTGGTTTGAAGCTTGTCTTCGGTTTAGATATGATTTATACTTGATTTAGGACTTGTAGGATCCAATTTGGACAATTTGGATGAGGGCAAGGGTGATTTCGAAAATCTGCACTTATATGCAGAATTTTGTTGTTAAAGTGTGCAACAGAATTTAGTGTTTGTGCAGAAAATGCTTATGCATGGCTGGTTGTGGAAAGGGTTGTACATATTGGGTTTTGGACGTTTCCTAGCAGATCCCAACGGTCAGAATGTAGACTCATGTACTAGGGACCTCCAGTAAAAATTTTGAGTCGATCCAACGGTGAACGAATTGGAACGAAGAGAATGTTACTGGGGTATTTGAGTAAGAAAAGTTGTGGTATTGGTTTGTGTTTTGGGCAGAGTTTTCTACCTCTGCCCTGTTTTTGCTTGGTTTTGATAGTTCATGATGTTTGGATGTTG
This sequence comes from Glycine max, assembly GCF_000004515.6. Lineage (NCBI taxonomy): Eukaryota > Viridiplantae > Streptophyta > Magnoliopsida > Fabales > Fabaceae > Glycine > Glycine max. Next base: position 27,778,622 of record NC_016089.4, read on the forward strand.
AAATTGCTTGGATGTTGTGGAAGCTTGGAGGGATTGATGGGGACCTGGTGTAGAGAGGAACGAGGATAATGGCTACGTGGGAGTACGTGAGCTCAGTTGAAGGTGGGCAACTGGGGATGGTGGATTTATGTGTGATTTGTGGATGTGGATAGTCGACTTGCACCATCGCCCGACCGCCACCTAGTACCACATGTGACGGGTACCCCATAATCCTACAAGCTTGAAGTGAGGAAGTGTGGAAGGGTGAGACTTCCTACTTTTATTCGTTGACCACAGAGTGGTATTTGGAGATATGTCGCGGGGGTCAGGAGACCTTGGGGACGTCAGGTGGGGTGCTATTGCCCAAAACCAAGCTTGGCCAATCCCGACCCAACCCGGACATAGTCAGTCAGTGAGAACCTGTGATGTACCTAAACAGGCGAGCTCCTGACAGTCAACCGATAAAAGAACAAACACCACAAAGCAAGGAGGCTTGTGTGGTGGCTGGCCAGCTATGGATCTTGAGTAATATTTGGAATATGGTCTCTGGTAATCGATTACCAAGGGTGGGTAATCGATTACAAGGCTTAAAAATGAAGACAGGAAGTTAAGATGGCCTCTGGTAATCGATTACCAAGGATGTGTAATCGATTACCAGGCTAGAAATGGGATCAGGAACGTGAGAGGCTTCTGGCAATCGATTACCAATGCTGTGTAATCGATTACCAGGCTTGGAAATGGAGACAGTATGTTGTGGAGGCCTCTGGTAATCGATTACCAATACTGTGTAATCGATTACACAGAGTAACAGGCCACTGGTAATCGATTACCAGTTATGTGTAATTGATTACACGGTGCATAATGCAGGTTTTCATGTTCTGAAGCTGTGTAACTCGAGTTTGGTCTCTGGTAATTGATTACCAATGCTGTGTAATCGATTACCAGAGGAGAAAAGCTTTGAGGCACACCTTTTAATTGCATGTAGTGGTTATGGGACGCTTTGTGTTGCTACTGTAGTTAGATCTCTCGTGAAAGAGTCTACCCCTTTCTTTTATTCCTTGTAGATCGTGATGGCAGCGCAATTCATCCATGACGAGTGGAGATGGAGTGCCTAGAGTGAGTTTGGGAGACCCTCGAAGGCAATGCGAGGTGCTGATTCCGTGGCACGATCCGACTCACGGCTACTTCGTTGGTACATCCAGAGGAACCAGCACGCACGCTTCAGCGCACTGTGGAGTGGATATTACCTACACCTACTCCATATCTACTAGTGGAGCCAGTCCAAGTGATTGAGGTGACGTCATCTGAGGAAGACCCGAGGAGGACCCAGAGGAGCTACCTCCTAAGCCTGCTGTGGATGCTCTTGACTTTCTAGAGGGTGATGAGGACCCACTTCCTGAGGTGGATTCTCCGAGGACGTCATGTCGGCATATGAGGCAGACTCTACGGAGGAGAGCGGCCCGGAGGGATAGCGACTAGTGGAGGTTCTTCATCATAGTAGACGGCTCCTTAGACTAGGATTATATACTTTTTGGGGTGGGTGTATCTAGTACAGACAGTTAGGTTTACTCTTTTGTTTTTTGTATGGGTAGACCTATTGTATAGGAATTTGATGAATGTATACATGTGGCTGAAGCCACCACATTGGATACCTTTGCTCTGGATGACACTATGTATTTTGCAAAACTCCCATATTTTTGGATAACTTTAGATGATGAATGTACTTATGATTAATCTTGTTAGTTGAAAAGAATGTGTTTACAAACTTTATTTGAAAGAGAGTTCACCGACCGTATTTTACTTTATTATTTTACACGTGACGACCTAAATTGATGGCTGGTATACTTTCATTTTTTGAAAGAGCAACATATTTTAGAGGTTATGCGTGATCAGGACTCTATAGTGATGATTTTCCTTCTGAACTTAATTACTGTGAAAAAGAGAAAGAAATGAAAAAAAAAATTCCCATGGTTTTTGTTATTTAAATCATTACTATTAAACCAGTCATTATTTAGGGACGCCACATTCCATATCTTGAAAGCCTTAAATACTTCTAACTTATATTTTAGAAAGTATACATATACCTTCCTAGAGTGATCATCAATAAAAGTTACGAAGTATTGTCTCCCACCAATGGATGGGACAGTTGTTGGACACCAAACATCAGAGTGAACAAGTTCAAGTCTCTCTTTCTTTGGAGTTCTTCCACTTGTCTGAAAGCCAACTCGTTTCTACTTTCCAAGCATACAATCTTCACATATGTTGATTTCTACCTACCGAAGACCTGGTAATTTATTCTTTGAGTGCATGATCTTCATCCGTTTCTCACTCATATGGCCAAGTCTCTGGTGCCATAGATTGGGATTTTCAGTTGCTGCAACTGCAATCAAATGACATGCTCCATCTTTCATGTAAAGAGTTCCACTCTTATTACCACAAGCAACTGTCATTGTGCTTTTTGAAATCTTCCATTGATCGCCATGGAAGACTGTAGTGTAGCAATCATTGGCTAATTGGCCTATAGAGATTAAATTCTTCATCAAGTTGGGAATATGTCTAACAATTTTCAATTCCCATACAAACCCGTTTAACTTAATCTTCATTGCGCCTTTACCCATAATCTCACAAGATTGTTTGTTACCAAGATAAACTTTACCAAGGTTTACAGGGACATAATTTTCAAAGAATTCTTTATGAGAAGTGGCGTGAAAAGAGGCTCCATAGTCTAATACCCAAGACTGGTCCTTGCTTTCTAAAGAACATATTAAAGCATCATGTACTTCTCCTGAGGTGGAGGCAACATTTTCCTCTGCCCTTGCCTTTTGATTCTTTGGTGCACTCTTGCACTGATTTTTGTAGTGTTCGGTTCTTCCACAATTCCAACACTCGATAGTCTTTGAGTTGTGGGAACTTTGATGATTCTTGGATTTTAACCTTTTTTCCTTTGATTTTCCACGTCCATATCCTTCGGTTGAATTTTTTCCTCTTGACTTTGTAAGCAAAACTGAAGAGGTTGACGATTCATCCGACTTTCTCCATTAGATCTCTTCACTGAGAACTAGATCACGAACATCATTGAATTTCAACTTATTGCTTCTTGACGAGCTACTCACAACTGGGACAATAACATTCCAACTTTCTGGTAGAGAAGACAAAAGTATCAATGCTTGTACTTCTTCTTCGAAATCAATTCCAACTGAACTCAATTGGGTTGTGACTATATTGAGTTCACTAAGATGTTGTGCTATTGATGCGTCTTCTATCATCTGCAAATTGAACAACCGCTTCATTAAAAGAACTTTGGTTGAGGCTAACGGCTTTTCATACATGCTAGAAAGAGCCACCATAAGACCCATTGTTGTAGTTTCTTTGGCAATGTTGAAAGTAACGTTGCGGGATAACGTCAAACAGATAACTCAAAGGGCTTGTCTGTCGAGAAGAGCCCAATCTTCATCCTTCATACCCTCGGGTTTATTTCCAGAGAGAGGTTGAGGTTGATACATTTTTTTCTTATACAAATAATCTTCTATTTGCATCTTCCAAAAGCTAAAGTTCGCGCCATCGAACTTTTCAATTTTCACCTTTACATCTTCTGCAGCCATTGCTCCCACTCTAATATGACTCATTTTAGATCGTTTATAACACTAACGCTCTGATACTAGTTGTTGGGAAAATTACGCAAAATTTTCTATAATTAGATTTGTAAGAAAAAAAATATATGGAATATTTGCTCACACGCAATTGATAATAGAGTTCGACCAATTATGTCTATGTCTCCAGGTTGCTACATATATTTTATTGTAAAGAGGAAATTATAAACAAATGTTTACAAACACTCACTCAACTCACAACCCTGTTATACCCAGAAAATATTAAAATAAATATTTTGTCTCTCTTTTTCTTTTCTTGAAGTTGGAATATTTATGAAGGGAAATAAATAACATACTTATACAATTTCTCCTCCACTTATTTATCTTTATTATTTCTTCTATTGCTTTCCTTGAATTTCTCTCAAGCAAAACATTATAAGCTTCTCTTTATTTAACATTTGACCATTTCCAACAATAGACTCTAATATCATTTTAAAATTTGAATTTTGGCATAACTACACCATTAACTTATTATACATAATTGTTTGTGATTGAATGATAATATAATAATAATAAAATGTACTCTCTGTAAGAACAATTTGCCTTTTTTTTTATTTGGATTTTACTTGAAATTATATTTAGATGCATTACAAATAAAAGCAGTGTAGAATAACGAGAAAATAGCTTAGAGGAATACACATTGTGAATAATAGATTAAGGTAGTTAAATGGTAAGAATGACGAAAAAAGTAAAATAAGCTAATGGTTTATATCTTTAGCAAAATAAAATTCTTGTGTTAGTTAGCTGTAAGAAAAATGCTTAGTTCAAGGAAATGAGAAGACAATGTTGGTGGTCACTGGTCACGAAATAAGGAAAGTCTAGCAGAAAAATGAATTTGTTTTCATTATGGATAGCAAAGGAAGATTGATAGGAAAAAGAACATTCGTGATTCCATAGGCAGCTTAATTGCAAATGCCTTTTAAGAAGTAATGTGTCCAATTGATAAGGAAGAAAGAGGAGTTTAAGTGTAGTAAAATAGTGAATAATCACAATAATGAATACCTAGAAATGAATGAGAATGTAGGATTTGATAGAAGAAAGAAAGTGAAGGCGTGACAACTAATTAAGTAAATGTTTTAGAAATTATCAATAGATTGTAAATTCTATATATTACATTTAAGTGGCAGATGTAACCTAATCTCTTTATTTTATGTTTAAATAAAGAAGAACTAGTTGCTTGAAGTTAATGTTTTTCTATTGTTTGGAACTGTCGTTTATAAAAGCAGCTATCATATGGTGATAAAAAGAGCAGATGTGTAATATAACTAATATTGGCCATGGAATTTGAGATTTGCTTGTTATGCTGCCAATCATTGCAACTTCCAATTCCATCATCAAATGCATTCATCACCGGTTCTTATTTTAATCTTCATTTTCACTCATACAAATTATCAAAGTACTTTATAATATAATTTTTAAGTGCACCTCTATCAGTCGTAATCCCACTTCAAAACATAGAGGCAGATATTATTATATACATTGCACATATCTCAAACCTCAATCTAATCAGTGTATTTATTGATAGATATTAAGGATTGAAAACACTCAGTAACAATTTCGGTGTTGGTAACAATAAAATTTAATATAATCTTACCCTACCTATTTCATCTTGTCTATTTCCTCCTCATGTTATCATATATAAGATAAATAGAGTACATACTTTGAAGGATAACACAAAGGTGATCAGCAATCCCCAGAGAAATTTTCTGCATTACTATACGTGTTATTAATGATTTGCAAGTTGCTATAATCTCAATCTAGATTGGATGAAAGAAGCCAATCAGTTTCTCTCCTCATTTGGAACCAGAACTTACAAAGTTCTTATGTTCCTCATCCATCACATGACCTACAAAAACTATATGGCTTTGAAGAATGGCATCAAAAGCATTGCAAAAAGAACTCCTATGTCGTTTTCTCAACAGAAGTGGCACCCCTTAATTGCTACTTCATCCTATGTATTGTCAGCTTAATATACTAGCCGCTTCAGGCACTTGGAGCATCAGCCAAAGGAGGTGGAAAAGCAACACGAGGGCTGAAGCGAGACAATGGTGGGATCCGGGGTGATGGAGCTGTTGTTCTTGTCCTTGGAGACAAATTTTGCTGCTCCAGAATCAAATTCTGAAGCTCTAGAGGGTAGTCTCTCATGCAACCAATTCTAGGGCCTGCACCCGTTGTCCATTTGGTAGACAAGTGATTGGCCAATTGATATGATTTCCTTCCTTTATGTGAATCTATCCTCTTCAAGATTTTCTCCTTTGGAATAGTATTCTCGTCTATTTCATCTTCATCTTCAGCAAACATGTTTGATTTGGAAACCATGAATTCCTCCTCGTTTATAAATGATTCTTCTGCTGTCTCATAACCGCATTCTGATACTGCAGTTGGAGAATAAAATTTGGTACGAGGACCATTTGCTAGCTCTCCAAAAATGTCATACACCGTGACTCGTTTTGGTATCTCAAGTTTAGTTATTTTTGATCCTAGTCGTACTGACAATCTTGACAAGGGTTGTTGATGATTTGAATCAGCATTAGAATCCTCATTTCTCAAGTTAGGCAGATCTTCAGCTAACGTGTTGGAACTTTCAGTTTCAATGTTTGGAGGTTCCATGACCTCTGAAGGATTGTCTCGGAAGAGATCTTGGTTAATTTTGGCGAACTCTTCTTCTTCAACTGGATTTTTCTAAATATAAGAAAATGGCAATTAGCATTCCAGAAGGATTTTTATTTCTGTGGTGTGATAAAAATGACAATTAGCTAATTTTCTATGCATGATGTCATGGCTAAAGTTAATACCTATCTAAACATAACTCTCTATTCCAAGTAAACTAGTATGAGATTATGGTGAGTGTGGAGTTATGTAAATCTAGGAGTTTAAGTTTCTTCGGTCATGTAAATGCTGAATGGAAATTTGCATTAGATTGATCTTAAACTGCAGCAAAGTCACCATTTAGTCATTTACCTTTACATCTGTAAGATCCACATTATTCTCCTTAAGGAATGACATGAGTTCCTCAAAATTTTCTTTTGTTGGGAGATAATGCCCACTGTGAGGCCAAACTGCCTTTGGAGTTGAAAATGTCTACTGTCAGTATGTGATACAATGGCATATAGAAAGCAAAGGAATACAATATACTAAATCTGTTGTGAAAATCTTGGGTTTATGTCTTTTGCATACCTTAAGAACACCATCCTCCGCCACTAATCTACCAGCAGACAATGTGGCTCCCCCTGCTAGGAAGCTTGAATGTTGAAATGTGCCCTTGTTCTTCTTCCCGACATAAAGAGTCTTGGATGTACTAAGTACAAAAATCCACTTTGCATCTTCTGTTGTTTCAACCGGTTTCCCACTAATCTTGTACAAGAGCCTCCCATTCTCAATAACTACTTCATAACATTTTCTTTCCACCTGCAAAAGAAACAACTTCTAAATTACTTTTACGTGTAGCTAGATGGCTAAGCTACATAATAGCTCTGAGTTTTCCTCTAAAATAAAACATTATGGCCTGTTCACAAACTCTTTTAAGATGAGATTGATCCTTCTTGTTGATAAAAGAAGAAAAAAAGTGAAATAAAAGGAAACAGGAATCTCACTGGACCCAGATACTTGATGCATTGCTGCTGAAGTTTTGTCCTAGTACATCTATCAGAAAGTACCTCCTTGCCATCCCCAATATCGAGCCTACACTTGTAGATTGATTTATCCATCAGTTTGATTCAAAGTTACTTGTTAAACCAATTCAATTTTTCATTCTTGTTTCTATCTTACCAATAGAAGAAAGGTTGATAGCTATCACAGCGAAGCCATTTGACATAATAAAATTGAAGATTATGACCATAGCGGTGTCGGGGGTCAATCTGTTCAAGTCGATAACCAGTTAGAGAAATTAGTAGTTTAATTTGAACTATATCACTTTAGCTATGAGACTTACTGCCTCTAGCCAGTGCTGCAAAGCAAGTTTGCGAGCCTTCATATCCTTAGACAGACCCTTTCCAACCTATTCAACACAGAAAAAATTAAAACAAATTATTACTAATCTTTCAACCTACAACATCAACAATTCAACATATTATAATGCAAGTCATGTGAGAACCTACCTTGGCAGCTCTCTTTGTTGCCCTTGACCAACGTGAAATGGCCGTTTCTGGTTTCTCAATGTCAAAAAATGATATAGAACTGCGCTTTAGTTCAGCAAAATCCAAAGCCTTCCACCTATACATATGAATTTAATTCAGTAACATAAACAAGATTAAGAACATCTTTCAACTTAATTTGAAAGTACTCTATGAGATCGGTCTAAGACTCCTAAATCTAAAAGTGTACACCCTCATACAAAAGATGATGAGAGTATATGCCCTGACAATGTAAAGAATCTTTATCTTATCATCCATTCACAAGCTGCCATGTATTGGTAAGTTTCATGTTTTTTACAATAATTACCTTGCAAGTTATACCTATCTTGATTTCTGATTGATTGACTGTAAATTTTTTAACTGAGAGGAAGTATCAAATAAAATGGACAATGTTTCATGTAAATTCAATTGTGTTTACCCAGGTACGTGTGTTGAAACTAACCATCTCTGCTCTGCAAGAACTGCACAATCTGCAAGCTGCCTCCTTGTCCTAAAACTTTTGTAAACTTTCTGCAACCTCAGTGCAGCTTGGTTCCTTTGATTCTGTGTCTCCAGCAATGATGAATAGAAGTTCTTCTCCAACCAGTCACTACAAGCGTCTCTACTCTTTGTGCTCATTGGTTTACCAAACAAGTCATCATTTTCCATATCTTCTGTAGGAGATCTTAAAGAAAGCACGGTCTCCAACTCAACCGATCCTTCGAGCATCATCTTCCCTTCACAGTTTAATTTCTTTAAGTCAAGTTTTGAGTTTCATTCACTGAAACTAGCTAATCAGAAAATATGCTATATATAACCTCTTGTCTGAAGTTGATTCACCTCAAGAGAAACATCCGCAATACTATCCAAATCAACTAATGTGCAAGCTAAGGTTTTTCTCATTTATATATATATATATATATATATATATATATATATATATATATATATATATATATATATATATATATATATATATATATATATATATATCTTCAAAAAATCAAGATCTTAATCAACAAAATTTATGGAGTCCAACCAAGTTAAAAAGAAAGAAGAAAAAGTAGGAGAAAGGCACAAGGCTTGAAGCTATGTTTTGCATTTTATTATATGTACTATATATTAAGATCTTCAAATCTTCACCTACAAAGGTTTATGAGGTTCTTCATAGACTCTTAGCATTCCTGGTCCTTTATGGAAAGAGGAAGGAAAATTAACCAATTATAATTTTTATTTGCATTTAGAAATCTTCTGGGGAGGTCGTGGGTTCGAATTCCGCTCACTAACAAAAATTAACAATTAACATTTTACCAATAAAAAAAGCATTAATCAGATTTTCTGTTCCAATATCTTACCCAGAAAAAAACAAATCATAATTGAAATTAAGAAAACAAGTTGTAGCGATAATTCCAAGGCATAGTAGTTTTAAGAATTGATACACATTACAGAAGACTTATCAGTTTCTTCAGACAAAAGGGAATCACCAGAAAGGATTCCACACAATCCAAACAAAGGAATATAGAATAAACGATCAAATCTTCTAATATCAATGTTAGCGAATTTTGTAAAAAAAAAAAAAAAAACATTATCCAACATTTCAGAAGCAACAATGCAAGAGAAGAGGGGTTAAGGATATTGTCATTGTTGGTATAAATCAACCATATATAACCCTCAAAAAAGAATACCAGATTGTCCTTTATTCCCTTAACATGCACGTTGCTCAATTATATTGGTCATGCTTTTAAACCATTATTTTCCTCCTCCCTTTACACCTCCAACGTAGAAAAACCAAAAAAACAAAAGAATGGCATGGTTGGCATCAAACCCAGAAAACACGCAATGCAACCAACATGGCATATTTTCAATCATAAGAACCAGAAAACATTGTCACATTATTACTCTCCATTCCAACATGTTTGAATATTAAAAATGAGTAAATGACAACATCCTAGGCTAACGCCATATATCATATAACAATTATGGTATTGTTATTAAAGTTATGAAGGAGCATATACCTAAATATTTGACACTGGGACCAAGGGAGAAGAATGGCTCAAGGAGGTGTTGGTGCAGAGAGAGAGGGTTCGACAACAAACAAAAGGGTGGAGAGAGAAAATGAATGTTAAGAGAAAAGAAGGAAGGGGACCTCAGAAAGGAAGTGGCACAAATGGAGGGTGACGATGTAAGAGAGAGAGAGAGAGAGAGAGAGAGCGAAGAATGAGGGAAGAGAGGATCGAAGGGAATATTGCGTAAGGAGAAAGAATAAGAAAGAGGTTAATTAATTGACTTCTTTTTTCGGAGTTAACAGGGTGGATAAGCTAGGTGTATGTATTGCTCTCTCCTTGCAATGCTTAATGCAAGCACGTCATGTTATGTTATTCTTGGCTTTCTTGCACCATCTTTATATAGAGAAAAGAAAAGATGAATGAAAGGAGATTTTTTTTTATGACATGACCGTGGAAACACTAAATTGAAAAGGTAGGTTTGTTTGGACTTTGGAGTGAAATGAAACATGCAAGCTGGTGTCTCTGACTCTGACTAACCCACATGGGGTTTCCCCTTTTGCCTTCTCATTCCACAAGGACTTGCATGGTACACTTCAACGAGATCATTCAGTTTTTTTTTTCTTTTTTTTTTTTTCAATGAAAAGATATGCATCTTCTTAATATTTTCGTTTCAGTTATAATTTTTGGAGAGTGTTTTTTGGTACAGAGCATACCTGTCTTTTCCCAAAGACAATTTTTCTCTAGTAAAATAAAATCATTATAAACATGATTTTTTATTTATTTATTGAAAACCTGACATAAAATTATTGAAATTAAATTTTAAGAATGAAGATAAAAGTATTTTAAAAAGGAATAGTGAAACTTCTGTATATCAAGTTCATTAGAAAATAGTTTTATATTAACATATGTGGGATCATAAACCAAAACTATTAAAATTTGTCAAAGCTACCTAACTAACTTGACTTTTGTGTCAAAACTTTAGTTGGTAACACCACTATGTATACTTTCTTTCTTTTTTGTTTTTATTTTAATTTTTCTAAACTAGAATTATATGGATACATCAACGTTCCTCCCTAATTTTAGTTTAAGCAATTCACTATGCCAAGTTTTTCTCTCAACTTGTAAAACTTCTCTCCATGAAGCGCTTTGGTTAGAATGTCAACTTCTTGTTCTTCTGACTTGCAATAAGCCAAACTTATTTTGCCTTTCCTCACTTGATCCCTGAGATAGTGGTACTTTGTCCCAATATGCTTTGTTCTTCCATGTGCAATTGGGTTGTTGGCAAGACATATAGCAGACTTGTTGTCCATATTAAGTTGAACAACTGAATCAAGCTGAATATTCAATTCTACAACAGTGACTCCAACCAGGCTGATTGACAAGCTGCTGAGACAATAGCCATGTACTCTAACTCACAAGTTGAAAGTCTAACATCTTCTTGCTTCTTAGAACTCAAGCAGATTGTTGATCCAAGTAATTTGAAGACATATCTAGTGGTGCTTTTGCTGTCCTCTACATCACCACTCTAGTCTGCATTAGAAAAACCAATTAACCTTATTCCTTGATTATGATTTGCTTTGGAGAATAAGAAGCCATAATCAAGTGTGCCTTTCACATATCTCAAAATTCTCTTTACTGCAGCCATATGAGAAGTCCTTAGATCATTCATATATCTGCTTACCAAACCCATACCATAATCAATATCTGGCCTACTATGGCACAAATATCAAGCTTCCCACCATTTGCTTGAACAATGTGGTATCCACTGGCTTTTCATCAACACTAGCACCTAGCTTTAATCCAAACTCAACTGGGCTTTTAGCTAGGTTGCATTCTTCCATCTTATATCTTTTAAGAACTTCCAATGCATACTTCTTTTGATGCATCACCAGTCCTCCATTCTTGTGAATGAATGAACTCAATTCCTAAGAAATAAGACATGACTCCTAGGTCTATCATATCAAATTCCTGTTGTAGCTGCTTCTTGACAGTTTGAATCACAACTTCATTACTGCCTGTGATTAAAAGGTCATCCACGTATAGGCATAGTATGATTATGTCTCCATTCTCTTCCTTGACATACACTCCATACTCCACCTTACATTTCTCAAATCCAGGTGGCTGTGTTACATAGACTTCTTCCTTAAGTAATCCATTGAGGAAGGCTGATTTTACATCCAACTACCATATATTCCAACCTCTTGAATGAGCCAAGACCACTACAATCTTGACTGTTTCAATTCTCGCAACTGGAGCAAACACTTTAGTATAATCAAGACCTGCCCTCTACATGAAATCTCTTACAACTAGCCTTGCTTTATGCTTTGCAATAGTTCCACCAGGTTTCCTTTTAACCTTGAACACCCACTTCAAACTGATAGGCTTCTTTCCTTTTGGCAGCCTGACCAGTTTCCAAGTGTTGTTTCTTTCAATTGCTGCTAGTTCTTCGAGCATAGCCTTCTTCTATACTTCTTCCTTTAGTGCTTCCATATATCCTACTAGTTCTGCATAAGCTAGAAGAGCATAGTGAACTAGCTCTCCTTCACTTGTGATTGCATCATCAGTGTACACCTCGAAATCACTTAGCCTTGTAGAAGGCTTTGATACTCTTTGAGGTCTTTGAACTACTGCAGGAGATGTCCCACCTATGCTATTGCCAATTGCTTCTTCTCCACTGGTTTCACCAGGTTCATCAAGCACTGACATGCCTTTTGACTGAACCTTCTCAGTTTTATTCTAGTCATACAAGCTTTCTTCATAAAAAATCACATCCCTGCTATAAGTGACTTTCTTCTCAATTGGATCATACAGTTTATATGCTCCAGTGGGATGATAACCAACCATGATCATCTCAGTGCTCTTGTCATCTAGTTTCTTTCTTTTCTCATCTGGGACATGTTTCCAACAAGGTGAGCCAAAAATTCTGAAGTGACTCACCCTTGGCTTCTTTCCTGTCCATGCTACTTTTGGTGCGATCTCTTCTAGCTTCTTTGTAGGTGATCTATTGAGTATATAGGCAGTTGTGGTGACTGCTTCCCCCAAAGTTCCTTTGGCAGCCCCTTCAATTTTAGCATGCTCCTCACCATGTTTAGCAAAGTTCTGTTCCTTATCTCAACCAAACCATTGTGTTGAGGATTATAGGGTGTTGTAACTTCATGTACTATGTCTTTGATTTCACAAAAGTCTTCGAATTCCTTAGAGGTTTATTCTCCTCCCCCATTTGTCCTCAAGATCTTCAAGGTTGCTCCACTTTGCTTTTCTGCATATGCCTTAAATTTCTGAAAAATAGCAAACACCTCACTCTTCCTTTTGATTGGATAAACCCACAACATTCTTGTGAACTCATCTACAAAGATTACACAATATAAATTTCCACCATATGTACAAGGTTCAATTGGACCACACACATCAGAACAAACTACTTCCAGTGGTTCTTTAGCTCTAGGAGGCAAAGACACATTGAAGGAATTCCTAGGTTGCTTTCCTGCAACACAACCTTCACATACTTCAGCTGGTGCATTGATTTGAGGCATACCACTGACCATGTGTTTAGCAACTAATCTACTTAAACCTTGGAAGTTTAGATGTCCATACCTGAAGTGCCAAAGCCAATTGACATCATTTCCTTCAGTAGTCATGCAGTGAACATCTGCTACATTGAAATTTACCTTGAATGTTCTATTACTGGACATCTTGGCTTTCAAGATAAACCTTTGTTTTTAGTCCTCCATCCTTATCTTATATCTCTTCTCAAGCAGTTGTCCCAGACTCAGCAGATTACTATCCATTGTTGGATAGTACATCACATTCTCAATTACAGCATTGCTCCCATCCTTTCTCTTGATCACCACATTTCCTACACCTTCACAGCTGATTGAAGAACTATCAGCAAACCTCACTTTGCTACCTTGTGAAGTATCAAGATTCACCAGCCAATGCTTGTTTCCAATCATGTGGTTAGAGCAACTCGTGTCTAAATACCAAACTTCTGATCCTCCTTTATCAGATTTCTCAGTCACCATTAGCAAAACCTGCTCAGAGTCACTATCAGCTCCTTCTGCCAAATTTGCCTCCTCACCAGCCTTGTTCCTCCCTTCTTTCTGTCTGTGAGTACATTCTGAGGCAAAGTGTCCATACTTATTACAATTGAAACACTTTACCTTTCTTTTATCAAATTTCTTTCCCTCTTTCTTCCAACTCTTCACTCCATTCTTCTGTTGTCCTAAAGATTCTCCTATTTCTAATTGAGTTTCTTCAGAATTCTTGCTATGAGTTTTGTGACTTCCCTTTCCTTTATCAGTGCTCCACTTCCACCTCCCTTTTCCTTTTGAGGGATGAGCTTGTAAAGCTTGGTTCGTGGATCTTTTTGTGTCTCTATCATTTAGCCTTTGCTCGTGTGCCTCCAATGAACCTTGCAGCTCCTCTATCTTCAAATCCTCAAGATTCTTGGATTCTTCTATGGCACACATAATGTAATCAACCCAAGGTGATAGTAACCTCAAGAGTTTCTCCACAACCATCTGATCATCAAGCTTCTCTCCACAACCCTTCATCAAATTGGTAATGCTAAGAATTCTTGTGAAATAATCAGCTACCTTCTCAGTTGACTCCATTTGAATCATCTCATATTGTCTCCTTAGAGTCTGCAATTTCACCTTCTTTAACTTTGCATCTCCTGAATATGCCTTTTCCAAGATGCACCATGCCTCCTTTGATGTCTTTGCATGAGCAATCTTCTGGAAATTCGCCTTGTCCACACTTTGATGAATAAAAAATAGAGTCTTGCAATCACGTTTCTTGGCATCTTTGCATGCGGCTTTCTGCGGATCACTTGATTGCTTTTCAAGTTCAGCAATTCCACATTCCACAACCTCAAGAACATCTTGAAATCCAAATACAACTTGCATCTGAATCCACCATTCTCCCTAATTCGTTCCATCAAGAATAGGAAGATTGCCCATGAGATTTCCGTTTGAGCCTGTCATGATCACGATCTTGTTATGTTAATGAAGCTATTGCGAAACTGATATTCTACCTTCACGAACTCACGAATCTTTTGCAGTGAAAAACAATGATTTGAACATGTGTTGTATGATACCAGATATTGGAATTTCAAGAATGGAGACGAGAGTATTTTAAGAAGGAATAGTGAAACGTCCGTATATCAAGTTCATTAGAAAATAGTTTTATATCAACACATGCGGGGTCACAGACCAAAACTATTAAAACTGACCAAAGCTACCTAACTAACTTGATTTTTGTGCCAAAACTTTAGTTGGTAACACCACTACGACTACTTTCTTTTTTTTTCTATTTTTTTATTATTTTTCTAAACTAAAATTATATGAATACACCAACAAAAATGATAAAATGAGAGGACACTCCCAATATAATCATATACCACGAATGACATGTTGGGATTGTCATTAGAGTTTTACCTTGAAGATTACTACCCCAAACCACAAGTAATTTCATCTAATTGTAATTGCTGCTTCTCATTTAATCCCTAGGCGTCAAGAGATTTTCCTCGTGAGGGTTAATGAGAAAGATATAAGTTCTGAATCCTTAACAATTTATGTCAACATGCATTATTATGAAAACAATTTTTCTTTCAGTATTTAATATAATTATATATTCTAACTTGAAATTTGAAACCATTAATTAAACTAGAATAATCCTAACCCCATTTTATCAACAAGATCCGTGATAATATATACATTTTTATTTGTTAATAAATTTTACTTAAATTTAAAATTAAAATTGATTATTATAAATTTATAATTAAGTTCTTTAGTTTTTGGACTCAATTACATTTTTATCCTTTATTATGATCTTTCAATATTTTGTTTTGACCGGTTAAAAAAAATCTTTTGTTCAAAATATATCATTATTTTGTTGTTTTTTTAAATTACCATCACAATAAAGTAAGTGACCCCGTTGGTTATTCTTGTTTTTAAGGTGTAACATCTTCGTTTAAGAATATGTAACATTAGTAATTAGTAAATAAAAAAAACTACAAGTAATATTCTAACGGAAAAAATAACTGTTAAACTTATTCTTATTAATAATAGTTAAAGATCTAACAAAATTTATCTATTAATACATAGATATATTATAAAAAAAAATACTAGTTTCTTAGATGTCACAGTTCTTCTTCTTAAAAAAATGTCACACTTTCTCATTTGAGAGAGTGACACCTATATAATTAGAGAACTTTAATTATATGTATATCTTCTTTATTTTTTCCAATTATATGTAAATTCGTAATTATTACCTTACATTATATGATTAGATTATCATGCTTATCACACTAATAAAATACACACAAATAATGAAATGGATAAATAAGTATTTTTTTTCTTAAAAGTATAATGTGATAATAATTACTTGTTGAAAGAATGAAAAATATGATTTGTTTTATGAATTAGTACAAAATATGGTAATTAGGTCTTGTGGTTAGGTTTTGTGAAATCAATTTAATAATATTAAATTATATTTTTTTAGGATTAATTTGATATTTAATTATAATTTACACTGATTAATTTAATATTAAATTGTACAACATAACTTAATTATCATATATTTTTTACACATTTAAAAACTAAATTAGAATTTCTATTTTCTCAATTCTTAAATTTTTCATTGCATTGCACTTTAAAGAGGAAAGTGGTCATTTATTCTAATTAAATCTTTTAAATATATATGTTGGCCAATATTTAATTTTTTTATTACGTATAAAAAAGATTTTATTAAACTTGAAGAGAAATTAAACTTAGTTGTAAAAGATACCTTGAAATGCAAATAAAAATGTTTACCACCTCAACTAGATGTCGATCGGTTATCTTCATCAAATTTTATTTATATTTTCAATAAAACAAGTGTGGTGCATAACTAATAACTAATGATTAAAATAAGGAAAACCTAATCACTTGCTTTGTAAGCACGTAAAAATCTCTTAATATGTACAATGTTGTTAATGACTACATGCACGTGTATGAATAAAAATATGATTACGCTTCTTAGACTGCTTTTCTATAAATTAAAATATCCCCTTGCTTGGATAGTACGTGGGAAGAAAGAAATTGAACACCTATTAAATACAATGGAAAATAAAAAGAAAAGAAAAAAACTAAAGGTAATATTACTTCTTTTCCATCTCCCCTCGTTAATTGAAAAAAAAAATGGAGTTAGAGAGAAGTTTGCATTTCGGTGTGATGACCATCATGTATTCCAGGTAAAATGTTTTTCTTTTTAATATATATAGGCAGGTGAAATGTTTTAGTATGATATACTTATAGCCTCCGTTTAATTTTGATTTTGATACATATAATTAATTTTAAATTGTTGAATTTATTAAAAACATCTGTATATAATTAATCTTAATCATTATTATAATAATAACATACACAAATAATTTTATATAATTTTACACTAACCAAATCTTAAAAATATTTATGTATATATATAACAAAAGTCGCTAGGGACGAGGGGGCTAATACCCCTGCCCCCTTAAATTTGTTCCAACTTGAGGTAAGGGTTGATCCTTGTCCTTCTTTAAAGTGAGTATTATTTAAGAAAGTGTTTGGTTTGATTGTTTTCTGTTTTTATTTTTACTGAAAATAAAAAATGGTGATGAAAATGCGTTTAATTGAATTTTTGAAAATATTTTTAATGAAAATATTTTCTCAAACAAACCAAAAACTGAAACACTAAAATCTCGTTTTCAATTAAAATCAGGAATCTCATTTTAGGTAAAATAAAAACGCGGTGGCAAAGAATGTAATTTTAAGTAAATTTGAAAATACATTTTCTTTTAAAAACGCATTTTCAGTGTTTTTATTTCTTGAAAGTAGAAAACAAGAAATCAAACCAAATATGTTTTTAGAATTATAATCTTTTAAAAATAAAAATAATTTTAAAAAAATAAAAACAGGAAATGAAAATAAAAAAATAAAAATATAAACCAAATAGACCCTAATTAACCATTTTTATTGTTGTCCTGCCACATGTTAAGGCATGATGTTTATTGATTGTTCCACCTTTCTAACATGTCGGGAGGTAATGCACCTTCTGCTAGCTCGTGTTTTCACATCTAACATGTCAAAATTTAGGGTTTGTCTAGGTACGTAGATCTAGAAGCTTCTCTTTTGAGCAAGTAGTTCTTTCAAAAGGTCATTTATTCTATTTCCAAACTTATATATAAATGACTCATTCTTATCTAATTAAGTTAGTAAACGGGAGAGACGTTCGTGATTAACCATTCATATGACCAAGCTTTGGCTTCAAGATTGACTGGTATGAGAATTGACTTATTGTGTCAGTGAGTCCTCATTAGGTTTAAATTATTGAGATAAAAAATACTTAACTAAACAATATAATTCAAGTATTAGAAGAAATACTTAACTGAAAATACGTTTAAATTATTAACAAACAATATAATTGATAAATAAATAAATTATAATCTTTAATATTTTACTCTAGTTTGCAGAAAATACATTCATTAACTGACACAAGTACCCAACAAGAAATGCATCCTATTTTTTTTTTTTGAAGAAATTAAATTTAAAGAATATTATTCTTCAAATTACAAATACAATAAAATAACTCTTATATCAAGTTTTGTAAAAAAAAATCTAGAATGCTACAATTGATATTAAAAGAAAATGGAAAAAAATAGATTTTGATGAACGTAAAACTTTTTTATTTTTATAAATTGAATTCAAGTATTAGAAGATTAATAGCAACTTATCAATACTTGTTGAATCAATCGAATTAAACTTTGTTTAATTATATTAACGAAAAGTTCACTACTTTAGTAAATGTTTAAATTGTAGTAAAAATTGAGTCAAATTTTAGTTTGTAAACTAAATTTACAAAAATATCTTAATAATAATTTTTTTGCAACCAAACATAATATCAAATTTATTTTTTTTTCTCCAAATTTGTAACTTCCCACCGACTAGCCGTAGTCGGCTAATGAGATTATTATAATTAATTACAAGTAGTATTAGTATGGAAGATTAAAGCACAAATGGACGTTAGTGAACAAAACAAACATTTCTGACAAGAATAATGTGCAGCATTCATGTTAACAGCTACTACTACGTACGTACTTTTACTATGTACGACCCATGGTACGGACCTTCCACCATACACACACGCGGCTTCAACACAACACAACACAACTAGCTGGACGTACGTAAGTGGTATTATTACACTGTTACTAACTATTTTTTGTTTCTTTCTCTTTTTAAGGTTGGTGGAGGCCGTGTACAACTATAAGGTACAGATGATCCTAAAGTATGTGACGGAGACAGGAGTAGCCGAGTAGCTACATATGTGTGTTTGTTTTAATTAATTTCAATTTAATATTTGTTTTATATTAGTTTTCTAAAAAAAATAATGAGTAACTTTTTTTTAACTTAAACATGGACAACTTGAAAAATTATAATTAACATGATAGGTGCGTGACATAATTGATAAATAAGCATGTTTGTTGAAAATGTAATTAGAGTTGAATCTCAAGTTTATATATATATATATATATATATATATATATATATATATATATATATATATATATATATGAAAAAAATACTTTTTTTTACAGAAATCAATATTTTGGATGAATTTTAATATCTTGGATTTTTAGTCCTTAATTTTTGTCTCTTGACTAAGGATATTGTGTGCTAAAAAAATCATGAAAAACTATAAACATGATATTATTATAATTTCTATAACAATTAATAAAATCAATACTCTCATTTAGTTTAACATTTCTTTAGACTTTTTATCCCTTGACTGATTGTATAACACATCCTCCTCTCACAATTTTTGGTCACTAAATTAAAGTCTGCGACTTTTCTTTTGTATAATGGTGACAGCGAAGATAGAATCTAAAATTTTATACAAACTATCCAAATCTTCACTATTTGGTTGATCCTAATGGGTATAATTAAAGTCTGTGTTTGTTTGAATTTATTTTAATAAAGTAATTAACTATTGATTTTTTAATTAAAAAATGAGTGTTTATTTTGTAAATTTAAACATTTTTAATCAAAGACAAACATATAAAATAATAAACACAGTATGGGATTTTAAAATTAACGTATTATTATAAATGAATAAATTATTGCATACTTATTAGTATATAAAAGTTTTATAAACAAAAACTAGAAATTTATAAAATTTAGTTAAGATTACTCAATGTATTTGCACTTTCTATCGTACTTGAGTCTTGAGATATATATGCTTTGGTAAGATTACAAGTATTTTTTATGGATGTAATATTGTTTGACTTGAATATAAGTATTATAGACGATCAAGTTTATTAGTAGTTAATCCAATTATGTATTTAAGGCTTAAATTTAAGATTATTAGTTAAATTCAAATAATTTGACTCCAATTTATCTATGCCGTCAGTAAATAACTAAATGCTATAATATGAATATAATAAATAGTTATATTGAAGTTTTGGTATTTTCTATATTTTAGTATTTTTAAAATTATATTACCATTTCCATAATAAACTTATTTGGATGACGTTTGCAAGCATGTCATATGTCGTCGGTTAGGTCTTTAATAAAATGTTGTACCGTGTTCAAAACAGATAAGAATGACACCTGCTTGTGCTATTCTGTTTATCTGTTCTAATAATTTGACCGCCCACTACATCTGCGTGTGTTTAGTTGGTGTGAGAGAAGAAAATTTTTTTAAAAAATTTAAATTAAAATAGAAGAAAATATGAGATTCATATTATTTATTGAATTTTTTTTCATGAATATTATTTTGTTTCCTACAATCACACACACTACAAAGCAAGTTTCGGATTATTATGTCTTTTATGATTTATGCACTATCAATTTAATGATTTTGATTTCCTCTATGCGAGTGAATCTCTAATATAATGAATTTAGGGAACAGAAGATTGAAAATAAATTTAATTTTTTTTTTCATTTGTTAATCGATTCAACGCATTTTATTCTCTCTATTACTGCCGTCGAATCCAGCCATACACAGCCACACACAGCCACCGACACGATGGCCTACAGGCTTTGACACGTGCGAATAATTTGAGAAAATATTTTTAAAAATTATAAATATTTTTTACTTTTTATTTTTAAAGGTTTTATAAAAATGAATTCTTATTTTTATATTTTTTAAAATGAAAAACAAGTAGGAATAACATATTACTTTTATAATTATGAATAAAATAACCGATTTTGAAAATAAATGGTCTCTAATTTTTTAGTACTATGTTTGATTGTGAAAAGAAAATAAGAGGAAAAAATAGTCAAATTAAATAGAAAAAAGAGGGAGAATGAGTGAATATTCATTTAGTTTAAGGAAAAAAAAAGAGAAAAAACAATAATTCACTTGTTTTGCTCATTTTTATTTTAAATTTCTTAGAAAATGAAAACCAGAGTTAAAGACATGTTATGTTGGAATTCAAAAAATAATTTCAGTGGAAACGTTTTCCAGAAAAGATCAGAATTTAGAAACAGAATGAAAAATAAAAGTTCTCTTGTTCTTCTTCTAGAATCTTTAAAAATGAAAACATAAAATCTGCAATGTTTATAATTAATTGAATACTTAAATATGTTTTTAATTCTTTAAATTTAAGTTGGATTTTGTTTTTTTTTTTTGTTTTGTTTTCAAATTGAAAATTATTTTTTTAGCTTTTGAATTTCATGAAGTAATGGTTTGATTTTCTTGATGTTGACTTGTTAGAGACCTAGTTGACATGGCTAACAACGTTCATGAATGCATATCACGTGTAATTAAATAAGTGATGTATTTTTTAAAATTTTTTTAATTTTTTTAAATTTAAAAGTGTTTTTTTGTTTTTTAAATTTACTTTAATTTTTTAAATTTAAAAATGATTTTTTTAGTTCCCAAATATAAAAATAACTAATTTTAGCACTTAAAGTTGACGTTGTATAGGGTAGTTAATAGTGTGGTTTTTTTGTTAGTTTTCGAAATACGATTTTGTCACAGATTTTTTACAGTTTTATCACAGTTTTCAACTTCGAAAATTTAGATTGATAAATAATATTTTAAATGACAATTTTAAATTCCCAAAATACAGTAAAACAAAGAAAAAAAATCATGTTTGCACATTCTAGCTACAAGTCACCATACAGTCTCAAAATAAAAATGCAAAGCCAAAGTTTCGTTCATGGCAACGCGATGAGGAGTAGGGGTGGGGAGAAATAGAGGATGGGCAAGAGTGATGAAGAGAGAGTGAGAAAGAGATAGAATGAGCGAGAGAAAAGGAGATGGGATGGAACCACTCCATTGTAGCGATTTTAATGGCCACCTAGGCCTTGAGGTGAGAGGGAAAGAACGAAAAAGAGACCCCAATAAAAAAGTGAGGTAAAATTGGAGGAGAAGTGAAAGATGTAAATGAGGTGATGAATAGAGGCTAGTGAGATATGAATATATAAGATAAAGGACTCTAAGTAAAAGAGGAAAATAGTTTGAAGATTGAGAAATTAAATTGGGCATTTGGAAGAGAAAGTGAGTATTGTTATTTTTTTTTTCTTCAATAGAGTTTAAAATCTCTAAAAAAATATTTTAAAACATTGTTCATTAATCTAAATTTTGAGAGTTTAAAAATGTCATAGATTATATTTCTAAAATTACCAAAAAAATACATTAATTGTTAATGATATTAACAATTTTTTTTAACAAAGTTAACTCTAAGGACCAAATTGAGTTATTTATATTTTAGAAGAGTGAAAAATTACTTTTAAATTTGGGAGATCAACAAGATATTTTAGCTAAAATAAAATTAAAATAAGTCCATAGCACATGTGACTTATGCTGAGATGAATGACATTATGTCAGCAAATGGTGTCAATGATGAAGGATTGATATCAAAGTTTTGCGAAATTTCGAGACTAAAAAATAATTTTAAATTTAAAAAATAAAAACAAAAAATCAACCCAAATTTAAGGGGTGGAAATATATCTAACCCTTAATTGAAAATTCATTTAAGATTTATCTCTCCTCCGAAAAGGACTTGTAACAAGTTTCTTTTACGTATCTTTTTATCTTCCTGTAAAGAGATGCTGAATGGTCCCTAGTCAAACATTAAATAAGTATTATTTTTAGAAGAGTTTTATTTCTGACTTATTTAGACTTATGTCATAATATAAAATTTAATAGAAACTTTAATAAAGTGTTTGGGAGGGTTTATAAAAATAATTATACATGTCATTTTTTAATGCAATAATTATATATGTCTATAAATTGCTTTCAACTTATTGTAATAACCTTTAAAATAAATTAGAAAAAAACTTATATCAAAATAAATTTACCTTATTTAACAAAACTCCTCGCATATATTATTGTCCCCAAAAAAATCAATCCTCGCATATATTTTTTTTCCTTGATATACAAGTTAATAAAATGAAATGCTGTAAAATTCATACCGTAAAATACAAATAATATGATTATATATAGTTACAAAAAATACAGAATGTAAAAAAATATTTTATTTTAAAATAAATTTTAAATTTACAGTATAAGAATTGAGATAAATTTAGAATTGTGTTTTACTTAAAATGAATTTGATCATCTCACAATATCATCAAATAGTACTTCTTGTGTGTTAAAGGGTTCTTGTTATTTCTTTTCCTTCTTTACTTTGTCCGAATGATGTAATCTAAAAAAGGAGTATATGCAAAAGGTATTATAACACTTAAGTAAGGATTACATAGAACAATAAATACAAATAATAAATATACATTCAATGAATGATCGTTTTTACCGAGGGGTCTTATCTTTTTTATGCTAACCTTATTTAGTCTTCGACATTGGATTTGTGTGCATTGATTACCATCTAGGTAATTCATCCTCTAAGCAGACTTAGGTGACCTAATCTCATGATTATTAGTAAATGTAGTCATTGTCTCGTGGGGGTTCGAATAGGTACTCGATTACCTTGGCTTAATACATGTTCGGTATGTTGTTTTGGTCTCTTGTGGGGACGAATAGGTACTCAGTATCCTATCCGGTATACATGCCCCCAAGCCTTTTTTGGTCTATGATGACCAAGAAGGATTTTATATGGAATCGTCTGTTTTTGGTGTCTAAATCCATCTAATAGGTATTCGATTTTTGGACCTCCGATTCCTGGTGATAGTTGTGCTTTCCTAAGAGGTCATGGTGCAACTGTTAGATCGTGGTCTGACACCACGTCTCTCTTCAACTGCGTTGGTAATCAAAACGCTCTGTCATTCCAACTGTTGATCTTTGTTTATCTCACAGTGGAGATTCATGATAGGTTTGGACCTATTGGAGGCCCATCTTCATAAAATGGGGCACTGAAACATCGTCAACCTTACATAGCTTCTAATTTTTTCCTCTCTCGGCTTAAAAGTGTATTCTAGTCTTTCTTTTTATAGGTACGCTTGTAATTTTAGTGAGGGTTAACTAAGATTTTAGTCCTCGGACTATGGGGGCTTTGAATTTTTAGTCCTTAAACTAGTTTTTCAAAAAAATTGGTCTCTAAAGAATTTGCCGTTATTATAAATAGTCCTTAAATAATTTTGTTATTATAAATAGTCCTTGAAGGCTTCATTAAGTTTTTAGTCCTCAAACTATGGGGGTTTTGAATTTTTTATCCCTACACTATTTTTTAAAATATTTGATCCTCAAATAATTTTCCGTTATTATAAATAGTCCCTACCGTTAATAATCTTTGTTAAGTGTTGAGCTGTCTACTTAAGTGACCACAAATATCACCATAGAGTATAGATGAGGAGGATGAATTGCTACTCCGCGTCCCAGATCTCCTCATGGGTGATTGTTGTATGTTCATGGGTGCTTGGAGCATTAGGGTTCAACAATGACTCTTCTCTTTCCCTTTTGCATTTTAATAACATAATATTCTAATTATTTGCCTAAATATAATAAAACTTACGTGACATGTATATGGCATACATGTTACATTTTTTTATGACACTTCATCACTTAACAGAAGACATTAACGACATGGACTATTTTTAATAACAACAAATTCTTTAGGGACCAAATTTTTTTAAAAAATAGTTTAGGGACCAAAAATTTAAAACTTCATAGTTTGAGGACTAAAAACTTAACCAACCCTTTTAGTAATAGTGATTTTGGCAGATGCTTTGTCGAGGGAGACTGAAGGGGTTGACTTTGAGGTTCGGGGGTTGAATGAGGAGGTGTTGGAAGTGTCCTCCAACACCTTCATCTCGGTTACAATTTCTTTAGCTTCTACTCCAAAAGTGGATTCGTCTTTCATCGGCAATGGGGAGTCTAGCGACTTCTCAGCCTTCTTAAATCAATTTCTTGAGAGAGAGGCCAATAATATAGGAAAGGTTTCGGCGTGGGAGTGATCACCACCGATGAGATTCTGAGGCCTCCTTCTCCGAAAGTCGGGGAGGTAGAGCCGGATTCCCCTGACCCTTATATTGAAGTGGTACCACAAAAACATCGATGCTTGTTGACAAAAATGAAGGTATGCCCTTCGATTACCCTTCCAGGCTACACATGGGTAGACATGGAAGTGGTAAGCTTCTTTTCTCGCTACAATGACCAGTCAGACATCACAAATATTCTTAGTTGGCTTCCCATTAGTACTACCTCGTAAGAAAAACACTATCTAATTACACTTCAAACAGTTTTGTACATGTCCCTCCTCCACTCGAGTTTGTATTTATGAATAAAGAGTCGAAGAACAAAGAACTTTTTTATACGTATGAATGCCTATTCCAAGATTTGCATGTGAAGGTGCCCTTTGATGATTTCACCATGGGTGTCCTACATATTTTCAACATGGCTCTATCTTAGTTACATCCAAACGGGTGGGTTGCGCACCATACAGACATTTTGGGTCATGAGTTTGTATACTTATGTTAAGGCCACCCCAAGCTTGTTTCTTCATTATTTTTGTAGTTGGCCACACAAGAAGGCACGATGGGTGTCTCTAATACGAATTTTGTCTCACCCCCTCCTTTGTACGTTCACCTCTTCATACAAAATTTTTAAGATTGGCTACTTTAAAGTAACAATAAGGTCGACTATTGGAAACAACTTTTTCTTTGACTCAGCAAGGAAACCTTTATTTCCTTTTTATTGGAAACAATGTTCTCACCAGTACGACGAGTACTCCAAGAAGTATATAATTGATGAAGAACTCTAAGACGAATTTTGTCTCCCCCCTCTTTTGTACGTTCACCTCTTCATACAAAATTTTTAAGACTAGCTACTTTAAAGTAACAATAAGGCTAACTACTGGAAACAACTTTTTCTTTGACTCAGCAAGGAAACCTTTATTTCCTTTTTATTGGCAACAATGTTATCACCAGTACAATGAGTACCCCAAGGAGTATCTAACTGATGAAGAACTCTGAGACCTTGCCTTCCTCGAATCTCTCCTTCATCGTCTCCCTGCCTGGCCAATAATTTCACTTATTTGGTCTCCAAATCTCATTTGAGATTTATAGGTTTTGTTGTTTTTCCTTTACATATATGTTAGTTTTTTGCTCAAACTTTCTAACTTACTATTTTCAACCTGTTTCAACTATCATGGCCCAAGCTAGTGCCAACATAGCGACATTTCACATTACTCGAAAAAGCCGTGTTCCTCCTTCGGTCGACAATGTTATTCCAATGCCTTCTATTAACCGAACCCCTGGTCTGAGGGCCCCTTTGAAGGAAAACCTCCTACTTCCAAAGGAAAGGACAAACATAAAATAAAAAGCGGAGCCTTAATCATATGAGTGGCTTGACAAAACCTTCTGAGCACAAAGATCATGGGCATAAAGAGTCGAAAAGGATAAAGTAACATATGTTGGAGTTCCCTTCGGCCAACCCGTTTGTCATCCCTTTTGACCTTGACGAATCAAGGATTCTTCATCAAGGAGTTTGCTCTGAACCATCTTGTCGATATGAGCCTTATTTCATATCATGGTCATCGTGTGATGAACAAGAATGGTGATGCTGTCAATTGGACAAATTTTTGGGCATTCCAATCAAGGGTGGTGACTATTGCTCAAAACCTTCAAGGGTCTTTGAATACTGATAAGTTGAAGGCCGACTTGGAGAAGTCTGAAAGCTCCCTTGACTTGACTCTTTAGGCCAATATTACTTTGGCCTGAGACAATTCAAATTTGAAGGGACGCGTCTTGGATCTTGAGGTCGAGATAAGGGATTGGAGAAATGTGCTATCGATGTTGAGGATTCAGACAAGTCTAATATGGAGGAGGTGGTGAGATTGGAGTCTGCTTTGGCCACTATTGAGACAGAAAAGGATGCCGAAAGGGAAGAGACGTTTTGGATTAAGCATAAAGCATATAATGACGTTTACAAAGCTCATGAGTCCAACTTAAATCACTGCCTCTGACAAGTACTATTCCATTGGGAGGTCGTGGATGAATCCATTTTTGACATCAACAAAGATGTCTAGACTTGATTTTAATTGATGACATTCTGGAAGAGGGGCACCAAATGGTGGACAACTGAATGCCCCTCCTAGCGAAAGCCAAATGACTAATCCTGGCGAGGAGGATGTTGGCGAGGAAGATGAGGCCCAAAAGGAGAAGGTGGGAATGATAGGCCCTGAACTTGTGTTTTTATTATTTTTTGTGAAGTTCATGGCCTATAGTGCCATTTTTTTAGTATTTTTTGTGGTTATAGCCTTTTAGTGTCGTTTTGCTTGTAATGCTTGACTTTAGCCATTTCATATAAATGAAATTTTACATTTCACTTGTGTTTTTTATTACTGTCTTGTTGCCATGGCAATTTAATTGAGATCGTCTATTGTTTTGTTAATAATGAACCAATGATAGAATGGGGTGCTTGTAAAATTTTTATAGCAAACAATTTAAGGTTAACCAAAGTGGTTTAAAATAATCATAAGTTTATATTTAGCCGTAAAGGGGCTTTAGAGATCACTATTAATTGGAAAAGATGTTAAGTTCAACCTTAGTCGAAGAGGATATTTGGGAGAGAACTGTTAATTAGTGAATTGTTAAGTTCAACCTTACCCGAAGAGGGTATTTAGGAGGGAACTGCAAATTAGCAAATTCTTGAGTTCAACCTTAGTCGAAGAGGGTATTTGGGGGGGAATTGTTAATTAGTGAATTGTTAATATTAACCTTAGCCAAAAAAGGTATTTGAGAAGGAACTATTAATTAGAACTTCATCCTTGAGAATCATAGTGTGTAAATAAATATGATGAAAAAACGTATTCAGTAATAGTGATATGATACATGGTGCCTTGCTAAAACCTCCTCAGCAAAAATACTTTCATAATTTTATAGGGATTAAAAACCAAGGTAGGAAAAACAGTACGCCACCCATTACAAAGCTTAACTGAAATAAAACTTCAAATGAGTAGAATTCCATGTCCAAGGAATGGCTTTCCCAGATATTTTTTCTAGCTTGCAGTCTTCATTCTATAGGCTATGCCAAACCCAAAAGGGTCTTTCCCAGTTAGCAGCCAACTTACATTCTGATGAGTTTTTCTGGGTTTCACCTCAAGCTTTCTAGATGAGATCTCCTTCCTTGAACTACTTAAGCGTCAACTTTGAGTTAAAATGATGAGCCATACATTGTTTGCAAGCTTCTACCATGATGACGACATCCCTTCGTACTTGTTCTACGAGGTCTAAATTTACTCGCAACACTTCATTGTTCTCAACCTCCATGAAGTTCTGTCTTCTTAGTGATATTTTCCCCACTTCTACCAGGACCATAACATTCATCCCGTATACCAACCAAAAGGGTGTATCTTGGGTTACAGATTGGGGAGTGCACCGGTATGCCATAAAACTTCAAAGAGCTCCTCAGCCCATCTTCCCTTGACATTGTGTAGTTGTTTCTTTAGTTCCACTAGAATTACTTTGTTAGCCACTTCGGCTTGGTCAATTGTTTGAGGGTGTTCTACGGATGTCACCATGTGCTTGATGCTGAGCCCTGTCATAAACTAGTTCAATTTTCGATCCGTGAACTATAAACCATTATCGGTTACAATGATGTATAGGATGTTGAAGTGAGTGATGATGTTCTTCCAAATGAAGTTCTGCATATTCAAAGTAGTAATCGCTACGAGGGGCTCGACCTCTACCCATTTGGTAAAGTAATTGATGACTACCAACAAAAACTTACTTTGTCCCGAAGCCATAGGAAAGGGTCTTAAGATATCCATTCCCTAAATGGCGAATGGTCATGGGGAAGTGATGAGATGCAACTCTCAGGCAGACCAATGGATCAAGTTTCCATGCTTATGACACTGAAGGCATTTCTTAACAAAATCTAAGAAGTTTGTTCTCAAGGTTGAATAGTAGTATCCAACCCTTATCACATGTGTTGCCATTCACCTTCCCCTCTAATGCATGCCATAAATGCCTTCATGAAGTTCTCTGATGACATAGTCAACTTGTTCCTTGTTATGGCATTTGAGTGGTGGTGAGGAGACCCTTACCTTGCAGCTTGAGTCCTCAATTTTTTGGCCTTCTCTTTATCTTCCAAAAGTGTGCCTTTGAGCAAGTATTCAACAATTTTGTTTTTCTTGCTTTCGGGTTTTTCTCCTTCAACTTGCAAGCATTCCTTGGCTGACACACTGGGAACAGGGAGAGTGTGTAGTATGAAAGTTTTCAACTTCCCAAGTCTTAGTGAGGTTCCTAACCTTGCTAACTCATCGGCCTTGTTGTTGATGTCTCGATGGATGTGCTCCACTTGGACTTCATCAAATTCCTCTCTAAGCTTTTGGAATATGTAATAATACTTCAATAGTTGGCTCTTTTATCTGAAAAACCTTGTTCGTTTGTTCCGATGCAATATTGAAATCATTTTAGCATTTGACTCTTTGGGCTCCTACCTCCATAGCCAGTTTTAGGCCTGCTAACTATGCCTCATACTTGGCCTAGTTGCAAGAGGCTTTAAATCTAAAACATATCAACTATGAGAAAGCTATGCTATTCAACCCTTCCAAGATGACCCCAACTTCACTTCCATGCTGATTGGACGAGTTGTCCACATGTAGAGTTCGTCATTTATCTTGGAACTAAGGTTGTGGTGGGCAAAATTCATTTACGAAATCTGCCAAGCTTTGGGCCTGAATGCTGCCTCTTGGTTCATAATGGATCTTGTACTTTGATAAATCAATGGACCATGCCATCCTCCTGCTAGCCAACTCAGGCTTGCGCAACACTTTACCTGTGGGGCAATTGGTTTGGACGAAAATTTTGTGACTATGGAAATATCGTCGAAGACGCCAAGAAACATTAGCCCATGCTAAGGCCACTTTCTCCATTACCTAATATCGAGTTTCTGGATCCCAACAAAGTATATTGGTCTCCGCTCATTGTTTTCCTCTTGGACGAGGACTACACTTATGCAGGGTTGGCCCAACATATATACAGGCCTAAAACGAATTTTAAAATCATGCCTTTTTTAGTCTAATAATTTTTTTGAACATAAATTAATATTTTTATTTAAAATTTATTTTTTGAGCTTTTAGGGATGTGTCGCAACCTACCCTTCGATAGGCATGCGGGTGAAAAGCCAAAGGAGCGTCTTCCAAAAAGGAAAACACGTGGGAGTTTCCACCAACGTTTATTAGAGGAAAACACAAGAAAAACCAAAAAGAAGGTATGTGAATATTGAAAAGAAAGGTTCTGGAGTTGTTTACGCATAGAGAAGGTATTAGCACCCCACGCGTCCGCCATAAGGGACGACAGCCTTTAATCGAGTGTGCGCAACGTGATTTCAGATTTATTTACTTTTCCCTTTTATATTTTTTTTACTTTTTTTAGGGTTGACAAGGGTGTTGCCCTTGCTCCTACATATCCTTAGGTGCGATGAGGAATTTAGATCTACGTAGTTCTTAAAGTCTGAAAGTTTGTGTGTTGAATTGATTTTATGTTTTTGAAAGATTTATTTTAATTATGAACAAAGAGTCGTTTAAGGCGTTGGACCTTGAAATGATGTTTTAAATTTTGAAAAGCGGAGAGAATCATTAAGGTGTTGGACCTTGAAACGATCTCAAGTGATATTTGATGAAATGAAGTTTAGTTATGAGTTTATTTTATCTTGGTTTTGTTTATAAGCTTTCAATCTTTTTAAAGACAATTTTACTGAACTAGTGATTGGTTAAGATTGAAATTTACAAATAAAAAGAGATTGCCGATGATAGATGGAGAAGATGAATGTGCACATAAACAAGGGGGACCCCTAAGGGTACATAGGTCACATTTAATCCTTAGGCCTTTGTGGATGACTGGGCATTCTTGGCTGGTAGGGTGGTGGGTTGAGAAGAACTGATATTGGCCGAGTATTGATATTGTTGGGCTAATGGGAAATTTGGCTATGTAGGAACGGCAATCACAACATGTGTTTCTCCCTCCTTCTTATTCTCTCCATTTGCCCCAGACTTCTTATTCAATAAAGCAGGATAATCAAATTTGCCTCTTCTCAGACCCACTTCGATCCTTTCATCGGCGAAAACTAAATCGGTAAAGCTTGAAGGCATGTAACCCACCATCTTTTCATAGTAGAACACCAGTAACATGTCCACTATCATTGTTATCATCTCCCTCTCCATCATTAGGGGCGCTACTTGAGCTTCCAGATCCCTCCACCTTTGGGCATATTCTTTGAAAGATTCATGCTCCTTCTTACACATGTTCTGTAGTTGCATTCTATTTGGAGCCATATCAGAATTGTACTGATACTGCCTAATGAAGGAAACCATTAGGTCCTTCCAAGAATGGACTCGGGAAGGTTCCAGATTAGTATACCAGATGACGGCTGCCCCAGTAAGACTTTCCTGGAAGAAATGCATCAATAATTTTCATTTTTCAAGTATGCACCCATTTTCCTGTTGTACATCTTTAGGTGATTCTTGGGGCAAGTAGTCCCCTTGTATTTATCGAAATTTGGCACCTTGAACTTCGGAGGGATAACGACGTCGGGCACTAGGCATAGTTCTGCCATGTCAGCAAAGGCATAATCTCCGCCTCCTTCAATAGCCCTCAGCCTCTCCTCTATATGATCAAATCTCTCCCTTTCCACCATAGCAGAAGGGGCTCTTCCCACCTCAAAATGCAAGGTTTGTGGTTGTGGGCGATACTGAGGGCCCCCTAAAGTGTTTGTCAAGGGTACGCTGCAAAACGCCTGCCCCTCAGCGGCATATCCGAGGTGAGGCTCGAAGTTGACTAGATTATGGTCTCGGGGTGCTTCATGTGTCTCCTCCATGGGTTGAGAGACATGTGCCTGACCAAATTGGGGTTGTTGGCTCTCAATGGGTATGGGAGCGAAGTTATGAGTGTGTACAACATTGGGTGGTGTATAGTTGGGAGACAAGCCATATGGTGGGAAGGAATGCTTGTTCTAAACCTACACAAAATGGGGGCCGCCCGTACTTCCCAATGCTTCGCCTCCCTGACCTACCATATCCGGGACTGGATGACTTGCTTGCTTGATGCTAGATGGGTGAGTCGGGTCCAACCCAGTGGTAGTACTTGCAACAACGACTGTAGCCGTGTTGACCTCCATCATTTTTCTCATACTCATCACGGCTTCCATCATTGTGGTCATTTGCTCTTTCATGGCCTCCATGTCGGCCTTCATCTGCTCTTGCACCTCCTCTATTTCACTCATCACTCTAGCTTTGGCACGTGTTTGGTAAGGGCACCGTAAAACGCATTCTTTCCTTTTGATCACAATGATTACAGTTCGGCTTTCAAGGAAAGAATGAAATGAGCCATGCAACCAATGTGAAAAGATAAATAAGCATGGATGTATGTGAATGATATTATTGTTGAAGTATTGCAAGTTTTACACAGGACATTCAGTAGAATATAGGGTCGAATCAATTCAGATTTTCATTAAAGCAACATGGTTCGTCACATCTTGTCAGAGTTAAAGTGAAACTGGAAATAAAACAAGGACATCAACAGTCCTCAATTTTGTAAATTATTTAGCTCAATCATGTGTTGGTAGTAGCCAAAAAAGCTATATAAACTTGATCCATCTTCTGCCCCAACTTTTGCAAATTGGTTACTTCCATACGTGACCTTGACTTGATGAAACCATTTTCTTAAAAACATATGCTTGGTTTGACCCCATAATCCGAGGAATAGAAATTTTGATTGTCAATACTTCGACAACATATCATAGAGATGAATGACTAGGGCATACTTATGCTATGCATGACAAATGTAATTATGAGATCGACATGAGACGCCCGAAGAACCATCATTTCCTGGTTAACAATGCATTAGGTACCATGTTCTCATGATTTTCAATCATTTTTTAAGAGAAATGAGTGTATAATCCCAACATGGTTTGGTTATAGCCATCATCATGGTACCCAACACATGTAACTAAGAATGTGGTGTAAGCTTCATTATTCACTGTGACTTTCTTTTTGTTCTTTCATTTGTTTTTGTTTTTTTTTTTTGTAGAGGAAAATGCAAGGATCATGCATGAGTGAACATAACATGTGAACGATGAAAATAGAATGTATGCAGTTGGCAGAACAAAAGCATGCTAAATGAAGATGTATGATAATGCAATGACTCATGCAAATGCAATGCATGAATATGATAAATGATAAATGCAGGAATGGTATGTCCATTACGATGCCATGGAGAGATGCATGATGTGATCAAGGAACAAGCCAGAGTGAGTTTGCTATGTGCCCCCCTAATTTAGGAACCTAATGGAAAGGATCCAAAAGTCCCCTTCTAGTGACAACTCCCAAGGGTGGTTTCATGTAACTTTACTGGCTTCTAGAGATATAATCCTCTTAGGTAATACATTGTGGCGATAGTGACTATCAGCGACAATGCATCACTAAATGAGGAAAACTCTAGATGAGGCTTCACTATTATCAAGCGATTCAGAGACCCAGCATGACCATAGATCGATCTCCACTCCTTATGGCTCACATAGACCTAGGTATAGGGCCTAATATCACAATGTGTGTGCAAAGGTGTAAGTGCCATGTGTGCATAGAACAAAAATATTTCTAACTACAAATGTAATAGATAGACAGACACTTACCAAACACAATAACATAGCAAAGTTTATACACAAACATGGACAAAACAAAAATAAAAGAGAAGAGGGAAAATAAAGAAGAAGTCACGATAAAACATTGCACACTGATTGAATGGCTTAACTCTCTAACATTCCCTAGTGAAGTCGCCATCTGTTGCAACCTACCCTATGATGGGCGTGTGGGCGAAAAGCCAGAGGAGCGTATACCAAAAAGGAAAATGCGTGGGAGTCGCCACCAACGTTTATTGGAGGAAAACGCTAGAAAAAACAAAAAGAAGGTCTGCGAATATTGAAAAGAAGGGTTCAGGAGTTGTTTACGCATAGGGAAGATATTAGCACCCCATGCGCCCGCCATAAGGGGTGGCAACCTTTAATCGAGTATGCGCAACGTGACTTCAGATTTATTTACTTTTCTTGTTTATATTTTTTTACTTTTTTTGGGGTCGACAAGGGTGTTGCCCCTTGCTCCTACGTATCCTCAGGTGCGATGAGGAATTCAGACCTATGTAGTTCTTTAAGTCTGAAAGTTTGTGTGTTGAATTGATTTTATGTTTTTGAAAGATTTATTTTAATTATGAACAAAGAGTCGTTTAAGGCATTGAACCTTGAAATGATGTTTTAAATTTTGAAAAGCGGAGAGAATTGTTAAGGTGTTGGACCTTGAAACGATCTCAAGTGATTTGGTAAAATAAAGTTTAGTTATGAGTTGGTTTTATCTTGGTTTTGTTTATAAGCTTTCAATCTTTTTAAAGACAATTTTACTGCACTAGTGATCTGTTAAGATTGAACTTTACAAAGAAAAAGAGATTACCGATGATAGATGGAGAAGATGAATGTGCACATAAACAAGGGGAACCCCTAAGGGTACATAGATCACATTCAATCCTTAAAAATAAAACTAACCGACTGGTGCGAAGAACACCGAACAAGAAACGACGTAGGGACGATCACAGTCGCGATTCGGTAGCGTCTCGGCTTTGTTTCCTCTTCTTTCTCAATTCTCTCAATTCCCTCAAGTACTAAACCTTGGAACCTCCCCTCAGCCTCCCTAGCACGACTATTTATAGGAAAATGGACACTTGGGGCAATGGCAGCTCGCCCAGTCGAGCTAGAGCTCGCCCATGCGAGCTGATGCTTGCTCCTAAAGTAACTGGCTCGCCCAGGCGAGCTAGTTCCTTCATCCCAAAGTAATTTGGGGGGCCAAACGAGCCAGAGGCTAGCCTAGGCGAGCTAGGGTCCAGGAAACTCAATGAAAATACCCTTTTGCCCCTCTTTTTTGGTATTTTTTGCATTCCTGATCAAAATACTGAATGGTTCCTTGCTTTGCACTGTAACTAGCGTTCAACACCGTAAGTCGACTAGCAAGGATCAAAAGATCAACGAATGATAGTCCCCGGACGAAATTAGGGTATGATAGGATGCAAAGTTATTTATTAATTTATTATAATCAATTTCCTTTAACATTTCTTTTTGAATCGATATTAAAGCTAATCCATTCAATCTTTCTTGAGACATTGTTTATATTAAATAAGATTAAATTAATTTTAGTTTTGAAAAAAATTCTTTCTGCCAAAGCAACACTTACCGGAATTGTTAACATTATTCTATAAGCAATAAAAGCTATTGGAAAAGAATCAATTTTTTTTATATAATTAAGTATGTCAATTAGTGTATCATTTTCTACTTGTATAATTTCTGTTACAATTTTTAGTTTTGTAAATAAATCTAATCCATCAATATCTGAGTGATTATTATGTTTTAATGAACGTCCAGGGTTAAGACAATATTCTTTTAAATTATTATTATCCAAAGACTTCAATTTCTTTATGCTAAATAGAAAACCAAAATATTTTCATATATTTTAAATTGTTCAAATCTATTTCTTAATGCGGTAATTGCTTAATCTGTTGTATACAAGAAGTAATCAATTTTAAATGATTCTTTAAGGAATTTTATAACTTCATTATCAATATTTTCATCAAATTGTTTTTTCTATGAATAACACGTTTTTCACGAAACTTAGGTTCTATATCCATTTTAGTTGCAATTTCTTTGGAAAAAATATAGCATTTTCAAATCCATCTTCTCTATATTTTTCAAAAATAAAAAGAAATAAGACCTTTCAATTGTTTTATAGCAACATTCATACCCATATCTTTTGATTGTAAATTTTTACTAATGGAGTTTACAACAAATAATATGTCATACCAAATAGTCATACTTAACAAAAATTCAAAATTTTCAAGATCATAAGTTTCTAAACAATCAACTTCACTTTTTATTTTAAGATTATCGTTAATTTCACCTAATTTTAATAAAACATCTCTTATTTGTGGAATTTGAAATCTTAAAGCTTTTATACTTTCAATACGACATTCTCATCGTGTTTGTGACAATGGTTTAAGAGTAAGTCTAGGAATATGATCTTGAAGAATTTTTCATCTTTTTGTTGAAGAAGAAAATAGAGTACATATGCGTTGTAGTACTTCAAAAAAAGATGTAGCTTTAGGACAAGAATTAGTCACATCACAAACTACTTAATTTAGACTATGACAACCACATGGAGTATAAAATGATCGATGATTAATGTCTAAAATTCTTTTTGCATACCTTGATGTTTTCCTTTCATATTTGATCCATTACCATAATCTTGTCCTCTTAAGTTACTAAAATCAAGTCCAATATATTTATTTCATTTATAATAGCATCAAAAAGGTTTTTTCTAGTTGTATAATCTACTTTTAAAAATTCTAAAAAATATTTAAAAACTTGCATCAGGAGTACAATCAAGTATGATTGAAAAATATTTTGCATTCTTAATATTTTTTTATAATATTTGTTTTAGTTTCACTTACCAACAAATTTATCAATTCTTCTTGTATCCTATGTTCAAGGTAATGGTTATGAATTTTCTTATCTTTAATTTGACGAATATGTTCTTGCATTATAGGATAAAATTATACAATCATTTCAATTATACTTAAAAAAAATTCATTAATTCTTTGTAAATTATTTTATTTATGCCACGAAATGCTAAGTTATTTTTTGCAAGAATTTTAACAACTGTTATAATTCTAAATAAAATATTTCTCCAATGTTCCTTATCTCTATTTATTTTCTCTTGAACATGTTTGCCAATTGTTTTATTTTTTAGTAACCTTGTTTCTAAGTTAATCCATAGACTCATATTAGCAATGTGTTCATTACTTATTTCATGATTCCTCAACTTATGACTAATATTTCTTCAATCCCTACTACCTTCATTAGCTAATTTAGTTGTACTAGGAACAAGATTAAACAATTTGCAACAGAAATAAAAGACTTTATCCAAATCTTGAGAATAAATTAAATGTCTTCTTTCACGATGTTCACCATTAGATAACTTCTGAATGTAAAATGATGAAGAAAAGTGCCTTGAGAATTCATCCTTAAGAAAATATATATTAGTAATTTTAATAGGACTTTTTTCTACTAATAAATCTCTCAAATTTGTGCTAATATTTGTCCATTGACTTGGATCATATATTTTTTAATAGTTGTTTCTTTTAATTTATTAATTTCTTCTTCTTTTCATTTTGAGTTTGGGAATCAATATAATCTTGTTCATTAACTAATAATACTTCTCACTATCTTCATTTTCATCAATTACTACATTGTTAACTTGTTCATTAACTAATACTTCTTCTCTATTTTCATTTGCATCAATTTCTACATTGTTAACTTGTTTATTCAATGAGCAATTACCTATATTTTAGATTTATTTTTATATGTTTTGATAAATCTATCTAGAGTCCCTTTTTGTGATTCAATTAAAGCATCAACTTTTTTTTTTCTAAGTTTTGAATAACAAGATTCAATTTTTTAGTTGACATTTTGAAATAAAGCAACTAATGTATAAAAAAATAAAAAAATTATAAATCAAGATTATGCAAAAAAAAAATGTTAGAACAATAAAACGTGATTGCCAACTTGGAAATGGATTGATTTATATACTTCTTTGAGTTAAGATACTTCACTGTAATGCTCTTTGAACTCTGAAACTAATAAATGTAAAACAAAAATATTTTAGAATTTCAAGAAATTATTCAAAAATAATACCAAAATTGGATTATAAAAAAATTATAAAATTACAATCGTATTTCAAAAAGTGAAAAAGAGCATAAAGGATTCAAATGATTTTAGTCAAATGGAAAGAAGAATTATTAAAATAACATTTATAATACATTACATGTGAATTGGAATAGGAGCAGCAAAGCCAAGCCACAAATCAAAAGCAAAACAAGGAATATTGAGAAAAAAATCAATAAGCGTACTTAATCAAATGAGAATAAAGAAAGGAATAATTTGTACAAACAAAGAGTCACAGAGAGTATAAATGAGAATGAGAGTGATATCTCAGCTAATTTGGGAGCAAATAGAGAGTGACTTTTGGATTACTTTCGGTAATTAGAGAAAATAAGAAAAGAGATTTTAGATTAATTTAAA
Organism: Glycine max; assembly: GCF_000004515.6. NCBI lineage: Eukaryota > Viridiplantae > Streptophyta > Magnoliopsida > Fabales > Fabaceae > Glycine > Glycine max. Next base: position 27,816,899 of record NC_016089.4, read on the forward strand.
TGAAAATTGATATATTCATATTGAGAGACCTTTGATATAGCCAATCAAGAGATAAACTAATTAATGAGAATCAGTGAGTAATTAATTTTAGTGGAAACTAAACAATGAAATTATGGGTCTTATCGGAAATTAAAATTATATTTCTTTTGTATTATTTTTTATGAGTATTATAAGAAAACACGAGTCTTATAATTTTTAATATTTTTTTAGACCTAATTCTTTTGGAGGCCTAAAGCAAGGGCTTTAGTTGCTTTATCATTGGTCGGCCCTGCACTTATGGCTTCAGCGAAGACCAAGAGGTATACTATGAGTCTCTTGTTAGTGCTAGGTTTTGAAAGCACTGGAGGGATCATAAGTGTAACCTTCAGCTGCCGAAATGTTTCTTTGTACCCATCATTCCATTCAAAGTTTTTAGTCTTTTTAAGAAGATTCATAATCGATTTAGCCCTCTTGGGGATCCTTAGCAAGAATGTAGATAAGAAGGCTATTCTACCAACCAACCTTTGTGCTTCTTTCATGTTCTTAGGACTTCTTATCTCCAAAATGGCTTGACATTTATCAGGGTTTGCATGTATTCCTCTATGTGTCAACATAAAGCCTAAAAACTTCCCTCCTACCCCGAAGACACACTTCTTGGGGTTTAGTCTCATGTTGTGTTTCCATAGTTATTTGAACACTTACTCCAAATCCTTAATGCGTGTCAATAAGTCATCGAACTTGACGACCATGTCATCCACATATACCTTCATATTTCTCCCTAGCTGCACGTCGAATATCATATGTGGCATATAGATAATCTATGGAAGTGGAAGGTCAGATCTATCCATGGCATGTCGGTCGCGAACCATGCGTACAAGTCAGCATATACCCGAATAACTTGTTGTAAGCTGCTCTTATCTTCCCTTGAGAGCTGGTTGCCAAGGTGGGTAACTTATTCCTCTTTAATATCAACTTGAAAGGTACATGTTTCTTCAATTGGTTTAACCCTATTGTCATCATTGGTTCTCGAGTCCAAATCTAACTCCTCTGACCCTTCGACCCCTGCCACAATCTCCACATAGTGCACTACTCGGTATGGCTCATTTTTCATTAAAAGGTCAAACTTAAGACTTGATGTATAGGATTTTTCTAGATGTTCCATGGTTGACATGGACTGTTATGATGGATTTGATATTCGGGGGGAATTTCATAGCCAAGTGGCAGGTGGACACTATAGCACCTAAACATTTAAAGACAGACGGTCGAGAAGTATGTTGTAGGTGGTGTGAGCATCCATTTTCATATATCAAATTTTCAGACTTTTCTATTGTGGTCCCTCATGGACAAACTTAATGTATAATCATATGCATCCCTTGGTTCCCACTTTTTTTCCAACAAAGCTAAATAGTGGGTTGTCATGGGGAAGGAGCTTTGAGTCCAATATTCCCAACTACTTGAAAGTGTTCCAAAATAAGATATCAGTCAAACTCCCTTGGTTAATAAGTATCTTTCTCACTATATAGTTGGTGATTTCTACACTTGTTACAATTGAATCATCTTGAACTGAGGTCTATTGCTTTGAAATCAGTTGAAGTAAAGGTAATAAGCAACATGCTTAGAGCTTTGTGTGGGGAAAAAACCATGTTTGATGACTAGACCTATCGTAAATGTTTTTTTTGGGCTGAGGGCATTGCTCCTCCTCCGGTGAATCCTACTACAATGGTGCTGATGACATGTCTCGAATGATTAAGGGATTTTTTTCTCCCTTTCTCTATATTGTATTTGGCTTCTACGTCTCTCAGTTTGAGAGTGGTGATTGCAATCCCTCTTTCTTCCTCTGTCTCGATCTTGCCTATAGTTGTTGTGAGGCTGATAGAATTGATGCTTGTGGATAAAATCCATAGGTATCCCAACTTGATGAGGTTCTCTACCTTGTCCTTCAAGATACTGCACTCTTTGGTTAAGTGTCCTCGATTGCGGTGATACCAACAACGTTTGGAGAAATCAACCTTGGGTAGAGTGTTGGCTCTTTTTGGCATGGCTAGAATTTCGATGGCCAAGCCTTGATCCAGTATGTGAGATTTGCTTGTGCTGAGGGGGAGTAATGAGGTTCTCATGGTGGCCGATCCTTTCGTCCCTCATCCATAGTCTTGCTAAAGTTAGGATTGTCGGCCTTCTTCTTGGTTAACATAGCCTCGACTCAAACTTGGTTCCTATACTCGGCTAGTTCCTCCATCTGAACGTACTTGGTTGTTATTCGATGCAACTCATCCATGTTAGAAGCAGACTTTTTGCATAAACTGTTCACAAAGGGAACCAACCTAAGTGTCATTATCAAGTGGTGCATGGCGACTGCTGAATCTAGGTTTCAGATATTCAAAACTATCTGTTTGAAATGCTCCATGAAAGTTTGTAGAGGTTCTTTCTTCTCTTGTCGTATGTTGACCAAAGCCACATATGTCAAGTGATAAGGACGATTGGCTGCGAATTGCATTTCAAATCAAGCTATATGTGTATCAAAGGAGTCTACGATGTTAGGGCAGACAACTGAATTGGTGAAGGGCTTGACTCTTCAAGGATGTGGGGAACACCCGACATAGGACAACATCATTAGTAGTGTATAGGTTGACTTGAGTGATGTAAACATCAAGGTGCTTATCCGGGTCATTAGTACCATTGTACTTCTCAATAGTCAAGTTGGAAGGGAGGGTAGCCTCCATGATGCCGGGAACGAAGGGATTCTTGAATTGTTGTAGCTACTTCCCCAACATGTTTACGGACCAAGTGTGTGTCCTGCCAAACATTGACATTGGTGGCCTTTAGCATCTTAAAGGTTGTTGACTCTGCCTTCTCTACAATAAGTGTTTCATTTTCAAGTCAGTAGGACTAGTTACCCTCCCGTAGTTGTGCATTCTTTTGCCAAAGGGCCGTGACCTCTTCGGCGTGGTGTCGACGCATATTCGACACTTGTGCCTGCAACCTCCTTACCATTAAGGATAAGTCGATTTAGTCCTCACATGCGCTTCTTCATGTTGTTGATTCCTAGGTTATTCTATTGTTGTTGTGTTCTTTTTAGTGCGTATAATGACCATAATTTTTGGGGTCGAGGACTATATTACACGGTGCCACGGTGGATGCCAAAATATTCATTTCACGATATGACCAAACACTACTCCTTGTGCCAAAGGGTCCTTTTTGTTTCTCTTCCTTCTTCACCTTGTCTGAATGGTGTGATCCAAAATGAGGGGGGTACCTGCAAAAGATACTCCAACACTCAAGTAAGGGTTCGACCTAGAGTAATAAATACAAATAATAAATATGCATTCAATGAACAATGATTTTTACTTGGGGATCCTACTTTTTTTTATACAAATCTTATAGGCCTTAGACCTTTGGCTTGTGTGCATTGATTACCATTTAGGTATCTGTCCTCGAAGCAGGATTAAGTGGCCTAATCTTGTGATTATTAGTAAATGCACCCATTGCCTCATGTGGGTCCGAATAGGTTCTTGACTACCTATCAGGTATGTTGCTTTGGTCTTTTTGCGGTTGAATAGGTACTCAATGTCCTATCCAGTATAGAAATGAAAACAAAATGGATATGAATAAAGAATGGATCAAGTGTGGTAGGTTCTATAGTTTAACCATTGTATGAACCAATAATGTTGTTACTTTACCAATTACTACATCATTCTATTTTAGAGGATCTGCACGGGCCATATATTCACAAATTATTATGTATGATCATTTTATTAACTTTTACAATCACTACCTTAAAAGTAATATTGGCGATAATATCTAATTAGTTGACAGAGTAAGAGTTTTTACATTGACTCTGCATAACCATTAAACTTTTATTATGTAAATATATATAAGTTCTTTATGTAATTAAAAAAGGAAATAAAGTTAAGCTATTTTTATAAATTAAGCAAAAGAGTTGATTAAAATAAGCTAAAAAATATTTTATAAATATATTATATATTATTTCCTTTAATGAATTCACTCAAACACATATTAATTGTTATAAACTCAAGTAAAGTACAAAAAAATTCTTCCAAATGCATTAGGCTTACATCATATCTGTTTGTGTTAAACAAACTATATATAAGCAAAATATTTTGAACCATTTGTGATCCCCTCTCTCCCCCCTAATTGCATTCTAAACAGAAGAGATTCTTATATTGCATTTCCAAACAGAGGAATCTTAATGATACTTTGTTTAATGGGTAAATAGTCATTTTTGTCCCTCAATGTATAATTCGCTGACAAATGCATTCCTGAAAAATGAAAATACAAAATTTAGTCATTGAAAGTGTAAAAAGTGCGACAAATATATCCAGCCGTTAACTTTCGTCCATCACCATTAATAAAATAGCCTACGTGGCACGAAGAGACAAATTTGTCACGGGAATGATTGTCAACATGGATTGCCAGCATAGAGACATATTTGTCATAATATTTTTTTTTACTTTCCGTCTTCCCACTCCTCTGACAAATGTATCCCTGAAAGATGAAAATACAAAATTTAGTCCTCGAAAGTATAAAAAATGCAACAAATATATCCAGACGTTAATAATAGATTGTGACTAATTATTATTATTATTATTATTATTATTATTATTATTATTATTATTATTATTATTATTATTATGTGTTTCTAATTTACTGCTCCTATTCGTTTAGTACTTATGCAATATATTTTTTAAATTTCCATTTAATATATATATTTTAATTATTTTGATTTCCTTGTCAAACCTTAATCTTTATTGTTAAAAAAAACTTTATCTTATATTTTTTATAATTTTATCAAATTTCTACTAAATTTCTCACTTTTAATCTTTAAAATTATTTCATATTCCAATTCCAACTTAAGTACCCTTATATTTAGATTGAAAATATTATATCGAGAGTTTTGAGTAGAAAAAATACAACCGCCCACGGGACCAAATTTATTTATTTATTTATTCTAAAAAAATAATTTAATAAACTATTTTTTTTTTAAAAAAAGTCTCACAAAATTTAAACTAGATAAAGCTGAAGTGAAATTATAAGTTTTTTTCCTTAATCAATAAAATGTGTGTTTGTTTGTGTGTGTGTGTGTGTATATATATATATATATATACCTCAAATATGAAAGAATCTATTGAATAAACCTTATCTGTTTTCACTTAAGACAACACTTATTATACATAATATGAATGAAATGAAAACAGTTACTAACAAATAAAGAACCGAAATAAATTTAAATAAAAAATATAATAATGCTCAAACTAATGCAGGGGTTAACTTAAAAAAAAACAAAAAAAAAACTAATACAAATGTTTATTCTTTACCTTTGGGATGTAGAGTTGTATCTCTCGCTGATTTAGGGGATGTAGTGACATTGCATTCCATTTGACATATTGTGACATAGTACGTAATAAAGATTAATAATTAATTGAAGAAACAAAAAATTTCAAGAAATAAAAGACTTTCTTTTTTTTTAAAATTGTAACTCAATTTTTTTATATCATAAAACTAAAGAAATTTATTTTATTTTGAAAAATAAGTAGTTATATTGATTAGTTAAAAAAAACTAATTAACAGTTTGATAGATGGATAAATAGATAGATAATCAAAGTATAAAAGTTCAAATCTTAAAGTGTATTTTACTATTTTTTTAATCTGTTTTTTCCTAGCTTCTCTCCTATGCAATTCATTATTAACATCTGGATATATTTGTTGCACTTTTTATACTTTCAGGGACTAAATTTTGCATTTTCATCTTTGAGGGACGCATTTGTTAGCGGAGTGAGAGACGAAAAGTCAAAAAAATATTATGACAAATATGTTCCTATGCTAGCAATCTATGTTGGCAATCATTTCCATGATATATTTGTCCCTCCGTCCCACGTAAGTTATTTTATTAACGGTGACGAACGAAAGTTAACGGCCAAATATATTTGTCGCACTTTTTACACTTTCATGGACTAAATTTTGTATTTTCATTTTTCAGGGATACAATTGTCAGTGAATTACATATTGAGGGACAAAAATGACTATTTACTCTTGTTTAATACTCTTTTTCTAATACTTTTTTATGATTAACTAAAATTTATTAAAAATTACTAACTTCTAGTTATTTTTCTTATCCAACCTCATTTCTTTCTTCTCATGAAAAGTAAATGATGAGAAAAGTTATTTGTGTTCATTGTTTTGGATCAATCCAACGAACTTGGCAATCCAAACTAATTGGTCCAATTTTTTTCCTGTTTAGATTTAATTTGAACTGAACCAATTGAAATCCAATATACGTCTCTTATTATTATTTTTTATTAATTTTTAATGCTTAACTTACTATTGTGTGTTTTTTGAATCTTTTCATTTTATTTTACTTTAGTTTACCTCTAGAATCAAGATTTGTGTTAGATAATTTAGTTTATTTCCTTTCTATTATTATATATAGATGAAGTTTTATGATTTAATAAATTAATCATGTGCTATTTTCTTAAAGAAATTTATGTTATTATCTATCTATCTATATAAAAGTAAACTTTACTTGAAGAAATGTGAGTCTTTGATTGAAGATTCAATTTTATAATAGCGGTTAGAACATTTTTGTTTTGTTTTGTAACAATTTTATTTAATGAAAATTAAATTGTCACATTTTAAATATAAAAATTTAATAATTAAAAAATAATTTTTACATTTCATATTAATTAAATATTAATTTTGATAATTTTAGTTTTAAGCATTAAAATTAATATTATATTGTTACCCATGCACATTTTTTAAATTAGTCACTTAAGAATATATTTCAAGAAAAATAATAATTTAAAATAGTTAAATTTTAAATAATTCATAATATGTAATAATAAATATAAATTAATAAATAAATTATTATGTATATATCCATATAATTTATTTTAAATTTAGTTTATAAAATATATTTTGTGAACAAATATAATTAAAGTAACAATTTAAAAGTAATGTGAGTCCTTGACGGATATGGTACTTGAGACCTTTTTTTTATTTGTAGGAATCGAAAATTATACCAAGGAATTTATAATATTCAGGCACATTGCTCAATCATTAAGCTGAACCCCTTTTGATTTAAAAGTAATGTGATTAATTGATGGATACTTGAGTAAGCTAGAATCTTTTTTTTATTTAAATAACGAGAGTAGATGATGGATACTTGAATTTTTTTATCGATAGGAATCAAACACAATATCAAAAAATTTATAACACTTAAGAGTTTTTTATTATGTTAACAAATACATAGTCTTTAGCCAATTCAGTTGTTCCTACGATTTACTATGATGATTTGTACTAGATGAAGAATTTAGTTGCTTACAATATATAATTGTATTTAATATAATTTCTTATAATTAAAATTAATTTTGATATTATGATATTTATTATATAATTTTAATTTAGATAATTTTGATATTAATGTAAAAGTAAATGTAAGTTACTAAAGCATAAAAAATAAAAATAAATTATTATGTAGAAATATATAAGTATACTCTATTTCTAATTTATTTTTATTCAAATCATAAATACTATCATAAATGTTATAATAAGAATAATAATATATTTATTTTAGTTTTACTCTTATCAATAGTTAGTTTTCAAATTAAAATATATTTAATTTATTATTTTATTGTATTAGAATTCTAAATATTTTATTGATATATATATATATATATATATATATATATAAAATATAATAATAAGAATGATTGTCATATTACTATTTATTGTTAATTTTATTAAAATTTTAAAGTTAGTTACTTTAAAATTATTTTTATGAAAAATATTAATTAAAATTAATGATTTTATAAATATATTACAAAATTTAAAATAATTCATAACATTTTATTTACATTAATAACTAAGGGTACCAGTTAACAAATATAAACTTATTTTGATAGACAATTACATCAACTACATTAATAATAATTATTAAAAAATTATAATTATAAATTAATAAAAATAACATTAATAATAATAATACTAATGATAATAAATAAAATCATTTTAAACTCATACATAATAATCAGTTTTAACGTTATAATTTTATTTTTATAAATTCATATCTTAATGATGATGACAAATCTCATTTCATTGATTATGTGACATTTTAGAGAAGAAAAAAATAGTTAAAAAATATGTCATTTTACAAAATCAATGGTGCATTAAATGTTTTCTTTAAAATTTAACAATGTCAGAATGTCAACTGAAAATAAATTTGATATTGTTTCAATTTTTTTCCTAATATTCTTCGAATTTTTTGCCAAAGCAAAGATACAGATCATGAGTGAAACTTCTTGAATAAAAATAACTACAAAATTTTGTTCTTTATAATAAAATTTTACCAATATAAAAATATGCCAAAAATATTTTATAAAGTATATCAGTAATATTTATTTTTTATGATAAGAAAAAGTCTAATCATGTACAAAAACCATATTATAAAAGAATACACAATTCAAACTATAGATAGAAACAAATAATTTGAGTAAATCCATAACAATAGATAAAAGGAGTGAATTTTGTACTTTCTTTTTGGTCTCCACATATTAGTATGCTCTTCAGTTCATTAAAGGATAAAATGAGAAAAGACATGATAAGAAAGTAACCGCACACACTTCTAACAAATTGTGCTTCAGATCTCGTTCCACTTCTCACTACCTTGTTAATAATTGCACTTACTCTTCTTTTTTCTCACACTACTCACGTCTTTTCCTCCACCCCTCTCATTATTCATCCTCTACACTCTTCTCTTGTAGTCTTCTTTTCTCTCTCTCCTTTTCATTCATTGCCTTCCTAATCTGATCCAATTTCTAGTTTACTTCAATTTATTTTAAATCACTTTAATGGATTAAATTTTTAAAATCCATCTTAAAACCCATCCACATCTTATTTCAGTTTAAAGATCCAAAATCGTGATGCATAAATCTTAAGTGAACATCTAAATCCAAAGCAAAAGAACAACATTTATGATACAGGCTTAGAAAGGTAGTTAGTTAGTTAAACTCGATTCCGTTAACTTCTGTTAGTTGGAAAGTAGTTAGGCGGTTAGTGGTTAGAAGCTATAAGTAGCAATTGGCTATTAGGAAACATTTTGAACAAAATCTATAATCAACCTCCTTCTTATAATTTCTTCTTCTAATAATGAAAAGCATGACCACCATGCTCATCGGAATTCATTTGTTTCATTGAGTTCTGTTGGATTTCCCCTGCAATTACTTTTTTGGTCTAATTTTTCTTTATACAAATATGTTCAAGGAAAATTCGATTCGCTGGAAAGCGTACCGGATCGTCAAGTATTTAAAATTAAAATGGATGAATCCGAGTATCGAACTCAGGGAACTAGTATTAGACAGGGTTAAATTCCGATGTATCGAATTCGTTTGTTTCATTGAGTTCTGTTGGATTTCCCCTGAGATCAAAGCACGAAAGAAAGTCTTTAGTCTGTATCTGAACCATAGCCATATGCTGAAACCATAAAATGAGATGACCGAGACAAGAGAACCGTAACCAATAGGAAAGAAAGCTGGCGCAAAAGACATACCAGACCGGGTCAAAAGAGAGATTGCCCTTCGGCTGCATTTCCGAGGAATTCACTTCAACCACGTACTTCCATACATCAGAGGTCAAGCCCTTACAAAGCAAAGCCAGCGAGTCAGTTTGGCTTTCTTGATGTCCGAAGGTGAAGACAAGTAGAGAATTTACCTTGACCGGAGCACCGAGAACGAGAACATAGAGTGCCTTTCTTTTTTCAATTATGCCCGCTGACCGCTTAAGGAGGTTGAACCCCCGAAGGAGAGATAGGGCTGAAATTCTCACCTCACTGACGAAGCCTTTAGCAGATATCACATGGGTGGGGCATTCATCCTTTTCAAAGGGGCACACTATTATTCTGACAACGTCGATCTGGCCATATGGCCCGTAGTGATGATAAATAGAGAAAAACATCCAACTTCCCTCCTCCAGATTAGACCATTGTGCCAAGAGCACCACGAATGAAATGAACAAGGACTGATTTGGAAAGAAGGTTTGAATACGAACCTGAACTAGAAGGGGCAAGAGATTTGAGGGAAATCAAACAAAGGAAGAGAAATGTGGGACCTGAAGTGAGGACCACGTGGGGCAGGATCCGACCCAGAGGTTTTGGAGTTGACATTCATTTGTTTCATTGAGTTCTGTTGGATTTCCCCTGCAGTTACTTTTTTGGTCTAATTTTTCTTTATACAAATATGTTCAAGGGAAATCCGATTCGCCGGAAAGCGCACCGAATCGTCAAGTATTTAAAATTAAAATGGATGAATCCGAGTATCGAACTCAGGGAACTAGTATTAGACATGGTTAAATTCAAAAATAAGGCATTGTTGAAAGAAACATTTAGAATTGATGGTTTAGAACAGAATTAAACTTAGTCTAGGCTAAAAACAGTAAAAATGCAAGTAAGTAAGATTGACAACAATAGGTAAAAGTGTTGGGTCTCTCTAACAATTAACAAACAATCTGATGCATATAAGGATATTTCTCTAATCAATCATGCTTTTGTGTTCTATGGTGTAGCCTAAAGTACTAAACCACGATCCCTCGTTAGGCTAGCTTAGCTTTGTCCTCAGATCCCTCTTGTTGGACTAGGCTTAACTTAAGCAGCCCTTGTAGGTTTAGACTAATTTAAACTAAACTTTGTCCTCAGATCCCTCTTGTTGGACTAGGCTCAGCTTAATCAGCTTAAGAAAGTTTAGACTAATTTAACCTAAGCTTCGTCCTCAAATCCCTCTTGTTGGACTAGACTTAGACTAAACAACATTATCATCACAGCATATTAAGAAAACTAAAACTTAATCCTCAGATCCCTCTTGTTGGACTAAGTTTCAATCATGCTTCTATCAAGTTCTAAGGCAACAGTACATTTCCCAATGCTAAAGTCACCTAACTAGACATACAAATGAGTGATCAGACCAAGAGCATGCAGAAATTAAGCATTGAAAGAAGCATTGAACACAGGAAACACAATCAGTTAGATATTAAAGTAATTACATCAGTTGTTCCTTAGAAATTCCCAACAAGAGTGTTTAGCCAGCCATACAGAAAAATCCTAACACAAATGAGATTAAGAATAGAGAATAATTGCTCCTTGCACAAGAAGGGGGATCCCTCCTCCTTTTCTCAGCATCTCACAATCACTTTGCCACTCACTAATCTCTCTCTAATTACAAAACCTAGGTGTCTCTACAAAAGTTGTTCCTTTTGCTGCCTCTAGAGCTCTTTTCTCGAAAATAGGCATTATGGTGTGCTCTGGAATTGTTGTAAAAGAATTATGTTCCCTATGTACCCTAATTCTGCACAAGACAGGCTTTAAATAGGCTCTGAATCCATGACATTGCGCTTAGCGCCACCCTCATGCTTAGTGCGAGTAAAGGGATTTGAGCTTAGCGTCAGTCATGCTTAGGTTTATGTAAAATTACATGCTTATCACCAAGTTTCAGTGCAGGCCAGATCCAATGCAAAGTTGGCCCCTAATTACTATGGCCCATTTCCAGTAGAAGACAAGATCGGTGTTGTTGCATACAAGCTAAAATTGCCTCTTGGATCAATGGTTCATAATGTCTTCCATGTTTCTCAGTTAAAGAAGTTTAATGGTACTACTACTGCTGGGAACTTTAGTCCTTCACCTTTATTGGATACTTCTCAAAAGGAACCTGCAGCTATCATAGACAAAATGACAGTCAAGAGAGGAAATCGTGTTGTAACCAAAGTTTTGGTTCAATGGAAACATCAACTACCTGAAGATGCAACTTGGGAATTCTTTTATGACTTGAAGCAGAAGTTTCCTCACTTTAATCCTTGAGGACAAGGATTCTTTTGGGTGGGAGGAATTGATGCAGGCTTAGGAAGGTAGTTAGTTAGTTAGACTCGATTCTGTTAACTTTTGTTAGTTGGAAATTAGTTAGGCAGTTAGTGGTTAGAAGCTCTAAGTAGCAATTGGCGGTTATGAAACATTTTGAACAGAATCTGTAATCAACCTCCTTCTTGTAATTTCTTCCTCTAATAATGAAAAGCATGACCACCATGCTCATCGGAATTCATTCGTTTCATTGAGTTCCCTTGTCTGTCCAAGAACTTCGAATCCTATAGCTGATTTCCTAGTTTTGCTGTATCAATCTAGCCTTATCCTTGTTCCTTCAAAATTCATTCCTCAACTCTCTCTATCTGATTCTTCAATAATCATGCATTTCTTATACAGTAGTATTCATCTTCGGGATCATTGATCACTCATTTGCTTAGAAAGCATTTCTACAGCAACCGATTTGATTTCCTGCTGCTAATAACTCTCTAATTATTCTCCAATTGCTGCCACTAATTATTGGTATCTCTCTTATTTGTTTTCTTCAATTTTTGGTTTTAGTGAAATATGTTTATTTATAGATAACGCATGCTGTGAGATTTTGGGTTTTGAGTTTCCTACTTTTTCATACACTTTTGCTCCGATTTGGTTATAATTAGAACAATTTCTGCTAACTGACTTGTATAGATGAGCAATTTGGAAGGAATATTGCTGCTATATGTTGAAATATGTGTTTTTCTTTTATGGAATTTGTTTATTCGGAATTTTGTGTTGCTAGACCTAGGTTTGTGGAACTTCAATTTTTTTGCTGGTTGTGTGTTTTGAGTGCTTTGTTGTAGGGATAAGTGGTAGAAATTCCATAAAGAGCATGTTTGGATCTAAGGCTAGAAGTACTTTTAAGAGTTTATTTACTGAAAAATGGTCTATATTTCTAGTAGAAAAGATGTCAAAAGTACTTATGGCTTGTATCCAAACAGACCCAAAGTGTGTTTCTTTTGATTTGGTGTTTCAGTTTTTGATCTTAGTGGAATTGGAACGAGCATTGGTTCAATATATGTACGGGTGTAGGGGAAAGAGTTGTGGTTTATAAACATTCGTTGTGAATTCTTAAATCTATATCCATTTTTTTAAAATCCTTATAATATTTAAGTGGATATAAATTGAATATGATCACATCTATATCCACTTAAATGGATTGAATCTTAAATTCAAATTGTTTTTTAAAAAATAAGAATATCAATTTAAAATTCAATCTATTTAAGTAAATATGGATTGAATTTGAATTGAATTCTTAAAAACTAAATCCATACCCACCCCAATATAAGAAACAAATGCGTACTTGATTTGTGTAACTGTATATTTCATTTTTTTTAAATTGAAAATATTCATCTCACTTTACACATAGACAAATTCAACTTTCCCACTTTCTTTAAACATTTTCTTTTTCTTTCTTTCTTTAATTGTGCCTTTGATTCATCTCACGAATTCCTCATACCTCCGTTTAATTCCTTTTAATTTCCTCCGTTTTATCTGCACCTTTGCATAATCTCATTCCCTTCATCTTGCCTCTGATTATTGAAGTGGCCTATTAGTTGTATAATTATTTGTAGCCAACTTGATCCTCAATATAATTTGCATACTTAAACATACTATGTCACCTATATGTAAGAAATTATCTTACCCCTTACTGATTTTATATTTTTCAACCTCTCTTTTCTATAACATTTAATGTTGCAGGAATATGAATAGAAAAAAAAGTTTTGTTCATTTTTTAATGTAGCAAGAACCAATTTTGTTTATTTTTTCGAATGATTAACACATTCAATTTTTGTTTTATCAAGGTTCCATGTAGTTTCAGATTCTTAATTTGTTTAGCCTTTAGATGTAAGTTTTGTTTACACTTGTATGGTACAACTTTTTTTATTTGTTTGTGTTTACGTTTTATTTTTTTTCTAATATTTTATGTGCATTTCAGGTTTATCCCAACTTCATAGCTTCAAAAGGATTCTTTAAGCCACTGAATTTGTTAGATCTTGTATTACTTTGATTTTAAGAAATTTATTTATTTATTTTATCTTATTTCTCTCTTCTTCCCTTTTCTCCTTCATCTTAAAACAGTTATTTTCCCGTCAAGAAATATTGGTTTCATTGAGGAGGGTAAACTACCCACCACTTTGGATTGTCACCTAAAGGTAAAACACTAAGTGTTCTATCATATTTTCATTTTTCTTCCCTTTTTAACTTTTTTTTTATTTCCATTTTATATTATTCTCTCAAATCTTATTCTTCCCTTCAATCCACTACAAAACTCCTTATTAACCCTCTTCTATTTATCTTTTTGATTATATTCTCCATTAATTTCTTTTTTTACATTAATTTATGAAAATTGTCTTTCTTTAACTTGTGATATAAAAATATGGATAATTTAAATACTCAACAATCAACAGAATAACCACAAAGAGAAACATGGAAGAAAACTATAAGAAACAGAGGACAAAGAATGACCCTGAAACACAGACAAATGAATTATCTAGAAAATGAACAAATTATAGAGAAAGTAGAAAGTAGAAGCAACACAATTAACATTACAAATAACATATGTACAATGAGATTGACATCTATTTGCCAACTCCTTGGGTCAATAAATTATTAAAAATCTGTTACAGATATCAAAATATTTAAAATTGGAATTTTATATTTTTGTTACTTTTAAGTGTCCATTTCAGGTATGCTGAATGAATTAATGATTAATTATATGCAATTTTCTTTTTTAAATAACACTTCATATTTTTTTCTTTGATTCAAATAGTGAATTTTTATACAATTGTTTTAAAAAATTATTTGATTGATTTACATTTAAATTTAAATAGTTAATTATAATTTTAGTGAAAACGATTTTGTCTCATCTTTACATAGTTTGATCTTATAATTTGTGTTTATTGAAAGTAGAAAATAATCATATCATTGTGGAATGAAAATAATACATGTAATGCAAAATTAAATGAAATAAGATAAAAATTATTTACAATTTCAAAGGTTTGTTTCTTTTAAAAAAAATAATAAAAACACAAAGTTTTGCTCAAAAGATAAAAGTTGATTCAATCATGTAATGTCTTTCTACAAAATTCCTCTTCTAAGATGTCAAAACTGATTATGTTTCACTCCTCACACCTTTTTCTTTATAATAAGTTAATTACTTTCAATTTATAGTTCTCTCTCATATAGAATTCTCTCTCCCTCTCTCCATTTATTAACATATTAACTCTTATTAGTATTGAATTTAAAACGAATTTTAAGTTATCGTAATTGAATTTAATGTGACTATATATTAATAATTTATTAGCATTACTAAACTAAAGTGAATATATCATAAATACCTTACCACAACATTAAATTAAAAAATAAAAAACCTTCAATCAAGAATACATATAATCCCTAAAAAAAATCAACAAAATGACATGTACAAAAATAAAATAAAAAAATTCATTGATTTGTAGGCTTGCTTTTTTATACTTTAAGAAGAAAATAACATATTACATAGTGGTGGGGATGTCTCCTCCACCTCTACGAACCTATAAATTACTCCTAAACCTAAAATCCTCTTGAAAGCTGAGATTTTTGACTTCCTTGCTCTGTTTTGCGTCTTTGTTCTGCTCTCTACGTTCTAATCCATGCTCCCTTTTCTTTCACTTCAAGCTTTAAAAAGGATTTTCTGTCCTCAAAGGCGCGCTTAGTGCAAGTTAGTGAATATCCGCTGAGCGAGCTGGACGCACTTTGCGCAGGAAGAGACAAACGCCTCGTTGAGCGAGCTGATGACGCGCTGAGTGCACAGATGCTTCTCAGATTCTCCCAACTCGCTAAGCGAGCTAAGTGCCTCGCTTAGCGCATGACTCTCGCTAAGCGCACAAGCCTCGCTTAGCGAGATACCAGCTGCTAGCCTTCACAAATTTCATCCTTTTTACCTGAAATTGAAGTTGAAACACATTAAATTCACATTGTTGGGCATTTCTACTGAACAAAATTAAGCTAAACCTAAAAATATGTACAAACCTACAAAAAGAACCATAAATTGGGGAAAAGACAAACATTTTATAACACTTTTCTATACAAAAGTTAGTCATAAATGACGACTAACAGTAATCAATTACAAAGTTAGTTTCTAAAGAGTTGTAACTCTTCATACTTGAAATTTGAATTTTTGTGTCTGGTAATCGATTACACAAATGATGTAATCGATTACAAGTTTTTAAAATTTAAATTCAAATTTCTAAAGGTTGTTACAAACAGTTTAAACTTCTGGTAATCGATTACATACCTTGTGTAATCGATTACAGGCTTTTAAATTCAAAATCGAAATTTGCAAATTGTTTCAAAAATCAATTTAGCCACTGGTAATCGATTACATCATCTGGTAATCGATTACCAGAGAGGAAATATCATATTTTTGAAAAGATAATTGTTCTTAAAAAACTTTTGTAAAATATTTCCTTTAGCCAAACCTGTGCAACATCAATTAAGGAATTCTTTCTAAGATCCTAACTAAGTACATCGTTCTTCTTGCATTTCTGAATTCTTGACTTGAATCGCGCTTATCTTTGGCATCATCAAAACTTCATATCATATATGCTTCTACAATCTCCCCCTTTTTGATGATGACAATAATCTAAAATCAAGATAAATGATATACCATTGATAATGTGTGCTCACAACCCTTACTCCCCCTTAAGATTGGAATTTATGCCTAAGTTCATGATAAATTCTACCCTTAAGTTCTCTCCACCTTTGGCAACATCAAAAAGCCAAAAAACGTCTAGAGAAAGGAACTAAGACACCAGTAAAATCATAGCATAATTTATCCATAAACTGATTCAATCCATAGAATAAACCAAACAAGTCTTAATCATCCAAATCAAAGTTGAAAAGAACCAAACACAAACCAAGACATAATGGTAAACATCCAAGACAACCATAACAAAAGTACTAAGCAATAAAAGCCAAAATACATGGCGAAAGAAATAACAATAAAGCTTAAGGAAATAGAACATAAGAAAGATAACTAAGAGTCGGTCAGGGGATCGAAGCAACGCTTGATGAAGCTCATATCATCTTCAAGCCTAGTGATACGAGTATCCATCGCATCAAAACGCTCACCCACAAATGCTCAAAGATCGTGGAGCTCTATGAGGACTTCAGTCAACAAAGAAGAAGAAGCATACCTTTGTGGTGGAGGAGATAGGATACGTTCATCAGGAATAGGCGATGGCAAGTCTTGTTTGAGAACCCACTGACCATCAACATCCTTTCGGTAACCAAAGGAGGTAACAGCACCGGCACCAATGGAGAAAGACCTTTTAACCTTGACATATGGTTCATCATCCAAAGGAACATTGAAATGATGAAGAAAAAAAGTAACAAGGTGGGGATATGGGAGAGGTGCATTGGCCCGTAATGCCTTATGCATCCGGTACTGAACTAGATGGGCCAAGTCGATCTGATGACCTGTTTGAAGGGCCCAGCAAGTAATCTGTCGGTCATGTCAACCTGGTCATTGCAGACCATTCTGTGAGCATCATGACTTGAATAATCAAATTTCCAATCATCCACAAGAGTGCCCTCAAAAGGAACACCTTGACTGTGCATTTTAGTCAATGAATAAAACAAGGACTGATAAACAACAATGGGAATATTATGCACCTCAGAATAAAAAACACCATCCTGAATTTTCAAATTATTATAGAAAACTTTAACTAATTCAGGAAAGTAGGGAAGTTTGAGAGACATGAAATCAACCAAAGCAGAGTTTTGAAACACTTGGTAACAATCAAATGTTTCTCCATAAAAAATTCAAGGTCAAGGTACTTAGGGTCTAGAATGACTTTATTACAGAATTGAGAGT
Source organism: Glycine max (assembly GCF_000004515.6). Taxonomy (NCBI): domain Eukaryota; kingdom Viridiplantae; phylum Streptophyta; class Magnoliopsida; order Fabales; family Fabaceae; genus Glycine; species Glycine max. The sequence continues at coordinate 27,834,625 of NC_016089.4, forward strand.
AGTACCCCTAATGCTGATCATCGGAGGAAGATCCCTTTTATTTCTTTGATGATTCAGCCATTTGAAGTTGTTTTAGCTGATTTTAATTGGTGGATTTTGAAGAGAATTGAAAAAGATGAAGATTGGGCTTCGTTTGAAGCGATTTGGTTAAGAAATGAGAAATATATGAGGATTTAAAGATTTGGGGAGGGTTTGCGCCGTCACACGAAAGTAAGGAATGAGGGTTCTAAAGAAAACGCAGATATTTATAGTCAGGGACGCTTTGTAATCGATTACATACCCTTGTAATCAATTACAAGAGTATCCTATAACTACTTGAGCCTACTAGTAATCGATTACAACCTTGCTATTCTAAGGTAATCGATTACAGGGAATAGTAATTGATTACTAGACCCTTAAACAAGGCTTTTTCAAATAAAACTAACTATTCTTAAGTCATATACATACTTAACTATGATAATCAAGCACAATCAAATACATTCAATCAACAAGCACAATTAAATACATTCAATCAACAATCATCAAGCACAAACAAATCTACTCAATTAACAATCATCAAGCACAAACAAGTCTAATCAATCTAACACTCAATTAGCTACACACAATAAATTATATTACTAATAGAAATTCAAACAAAGGTAATAAAAAACAATTATTAAATGAAAAACAACAATTAATAAGACTATCAATAACACAAACAACTACAATCAAAGACAAACATTTGAACATAAGGAAGATATAACTCAATTTGAGTTACCTATTTGTCTAGATCATTGATATCTAAAAAACCTAATTCTCTCCTAATTGCAAAGAATGTTTCTTTAGGGAGAGGTTTTGTAAAGATATCAGCTAACTGATTCTTTGTATCAACGAATTCTAGTACACAATCTCCCTTTTGAACATGATCTCTCAAGAAATGATGTCTTATCTCTATATGTTTGGTTCTTGAGTGCTGAACAGGATTCTTAGATAGATTTATAGTACTTGTATTATCACATCTTATAGGAATATGATCAAGAAATATTCCATAGTCAAAATGTTTTTATTTCATCCAAAGTATTTGAGCACAACAACTGCCAGCAAAAATATATTCTGCCTCAGCAGTGGATAAAACAACACTATTATGTTTCTTACTATGCCAAGAAACTAGAGCAGATCCAATGAAATGACAAGTTTCACTTGTGCTCTTTCTATCAGTTTTAGAACTGGCAAAATCAGAATCAGAATATCCTATTAAATTGCATGTGGAATTTTTAGGATACCATAATCCTATATTTATAGTGCCTAATAGATATCTTATAATTCTCTTAACTGCACTAAGATGTGATTCTTTGGGATTTGATTAAAATCTAGCACACATACACACACTAAACATTATATCAAGTCTGCTAGCAGATAAATAAAGAAGTGATTCGATCATACCTTGATATTTCTTAATGTCTATTGACTGAACGATTTCATCTTTATCCAAATAGCAAGCAGTACTTATTGGTGTAGCCATATGCTTAGCATTCTCCATCCCAAATCTGTAAATCAAGTCTTTGCAATATTTTGATTGATTGACAAATATTCCATTCTTGGTTTGCTTGATTTGCAACCTAAGAAAGAAATTTAGTTCTCCCATCATTGACATTTCAAATTCACTTTGCATGTCTTGAGAGAATTTTTTGCATAAAGAGTCATTAGTAGATCCAAAGATAATATCATCAACATAGATTTAAACTAATAATATATCATTTAATTTCTTCTTAATAAAGAGAGTAGTATCTACTTTACTTCTAGAAAATTCCTTTTCTAAAAGGAACTTACTCAGACGTTCATATCAAGCCCTAGGGGCTTGTTTTAAGACATATAAAGCCTTTTTCAATTTAAAAACATGACTAGGCTTATCTAAGTTTTCAAAACCAGGGGGTTGATCTACATATACTTCCTCTTGGATAAAGCCATTCAAAAAGGAACTCTTTATATCCATTTGATATAGTTTAAAATCCATTATGGATGCAAAGGCTAATAACATTCTTATGGCTTCTAATCTAGCAACTAGAGCATATGTTTCCTCATAGTTTATCCCCTTTTTCCTGATTGTATCCTTTGGCTACTAATCTAGCCTTATTTCTAATAACTATGCCATTTTCATCTAACTTGTTTCTGAATACCCATTTTGTTCCTATAACTGGGTAATTTTCAGGTTTCTCAACTAATTCCCAAACATTATTTCTTTCAAATTGGTTCAACGCTTCCTGTATAGCTATTATCCAATGGTCATCAACTATGGCTTCTTTCAAATTTTTAGGTTCAATCATAAAAACAAAAGTCATATTATTGCAAATATCGTTAAGAGAATGTCTTGTGGTTACCCCTTTTGATATATCACCAATGATGTTGTCAAAAGGATGATATCTAGAAGCTCTCTATTCTCTTGGAAGATCAGCATTTGCTTTAATTTCATCAATGTGAAAATCTTCATTATTTCCATCTCCTTTGCCTTTGTGATCTTCTCCATAAATATGCATTTCTTCTAATGATTCTATTTTTCCAACTCCAAGAATTCTACCTTTATTGTTGTCGCCATAAGTCACATGTCCGTTTTTCTTGGGAGAAATATGAGTGAATTTCGATGCATCTCCCGTCATGTGTTTAAAGCATCTGCTATCTATGTACCAACTCTTCTTCAAGGAAACCTATATGAACATGTTTATGACATAGGTACCCAAACTTTCATGGGTCCTTGTGTGTTAGTTTTAATAAAAGATCCTTTTGGGACCCATATCATTTTAATATTATTGCTATTTTTCTTAAAATAACATGTAGATGTACCATGTCCTTTCTTTCCACAATAAAAAACATGTTAAGAAAGGATAACTATATTTTTGTGTGGATGCAAAGAAATTTTTATAAAATTTTTGTTGTTTATCAAGTTTATATCCTAATCATGCTTTATCAAAAACACACCTTTGCTTTCCTAATATAATATCTAGATTATTTTTGTCAATAGAAAATTTGGCAAGAGAAATTTTTAAATCTTTGATTTCTTCTATATATTTCTTACAACAATTAGATGAATTAGATACTTCTATATTATCGTGTATAGTAGAAGAATGAATTGTATCATTTGATCTTAAAGTTATAACTTCAGTCTTAAGATTTTCTAATTCTTCATTTAATTTCAAAACTTCTTTTTCTAAATTTGAAATTGTTTTCTTAGAAGATGAAATCAGTTTTTCAAGTTTAACTAATTCTTTATGTAAATCAGTAAATGCTTCTTGTAATTCATCAAATGAGATGGATAAGTTATTATCAAAAGATGTTACCTCTTCATCGCTTTCATAATTTTGGCCATCAGACTCAGGTTTACAACTTCGTTTTCTGAATCTTCAGATGAGTCCATATCATTATCATCCCATGTAATGTAGGCCTTCTTAGCCTTCTTTTCATTAAAGACTTTCTTTTCAGATTTCTCTATTCTTTTCTTGAAAATTGGGCAATCAACCCTCAGATGTCCAGGTTGATTGCATTCATAACATTTTGGAGTAGACGATGAATCTTCTGCCCTTTTCTTTGATTTAAAATTTGATCTTCTCTGATTTCCTTTGACTCGTAGAAATTTGTTGAATCTTTTTACAAATAGACTAAGATCATCATCTTCGTCTATTTCAATCGAATCCTCCTTATCACTTCCTTCTTGGGTTGAAGATGAAGCTTTAAGAGCAATTCCTTTCTTTTTCTTATCATCCTCCTCATGTTGATTCAATCTCATCAATTCCATTTCATGTTCCTGTAACTTTCCAAACAAATTAGCAAGAGACATGTTAGATAGATCTCGTGATTCAGTAATGGTTGTTACCTTGGGTTGTCATTCTCTGCTTAAGCATCTCAAAACTTTATTGATAAGATCTTCATTTGGAAATGTTTTTCCTAAAGATGCAAGATGATTAATTATGTGTGTAAACCTCTTTTGCATGTCTTGTTTGGTTTCATTTGGATTCATTCTAAATAATTCATATTCATGAGTCAAAGTATTTATCCTAGATCTTTTCACATCTGTTGTTCCTTCATGGGTTACCTGTAAGGTATCCCACATATCTTTTGCATTTTTACAATTTGATATCCTAAAGTATTCATCCATTCCTAAAGCATATGTAATTATATTTTTGGCTTTTAAATTGTATTGAACTAATTTTCTTTCCTCCTCACTCCACTGTTCCCTAGGTTTTTCTATGGTTGTATTTCCTGCCACCATAGTGGGAATGTAAGGCCCAATTTCTATGGCTTCCCAGATATTTAGATCTATAGCCTCTATAAAAATTTGCATGCAGGTTTTCCAATAATGGTAACCCACGCCATTAAAAATAGAAGGCATATTTATAGAATTCCCTTCAGGAAATAAATAGTTAGATGAGGCCATATTCATGAAGTTTCTAAACTTTATACAAGAATGAAGCTTTGACCCCACTTGTTGGACAAGTGACCTCAGTATCTTAAGAAGGGGGGTTGAATTAAGATACAAAACTTTCCCTAATTAAAATTTTAACTTTCTTTCGGATTAACAATGCACCCTTAATATGAATTACTCAAAGAACAATTCAAAATAAACTTCTTTAAAGCAAAAGATAAACTGCAATAAATAAAAGAAGTTTAAGAGAAGAGAGAATGCAAACTCAGTTTTTATACTGGTTTGGCCACGCCCTGTGCCTACGTCCAGTCCCCAAGCAACCCGTTTGAGATTTCCATTATCTTGTAAAAATCCTTTTACAAAGTCTGAACCACACAAGGACATCTTTCCCTTATATTTAGAAATCTTTACAACTTAAGAGACCCTCGGTCTCTTAAACAGATCTCTTTGAATAATAAGAAGAAGAATTTTCTCTCTTTAAGAGAATGACATTACAATTGAAGATCGATCAAGATTCCTTATTGAATTTGTAAGTGTTTTGGTCAAGGAATATTTTGAGAGTGATAAGACAATTTGGTTTTGAGAGGATAAGACAATGTTATTCAGAAAAACTCTAAGGAATTTCGTATCCCAAGTCACCTATTTATAGGTCTTTAATGGTCATTCAAAAACTTCTTGAACAGTTGTGACTCTTGAGAGTTATTTTCGAAAATTTCTTACTAGTAATCGATTACATAAATGTGGTAATCGATTACACAGTTAGTTTCTGAAGAGTTGTGACTCTTCAAACTTGAAATTTGAATTTTTGTGTCTAGTAATCGATTACACAAATGATGTAATCGATTACAAGCTTTTAAAATTTAAATTCAAATTTCTAAAAGCTGTTACAAACAGTTTAAACTTCTGGTAATCGATTACGTACCTTGTGTAATCGATTACAGGCTTTTAAATTCAAATTCAAAATTTGCAAATTTGTTTAGAAATCAATTTAACCACTGGTAATCGATTACCAGAGACGAAATATCATATTTTTGAAAATATGATTGTTCTTAAAAAACTTTTGTAAAATATTTCCTTTAGTCCTGTGCAGCATCAATTAAGGAATTTTTTCTAAGATCCTAACTAAGTACATCATTCTTCTTGCATTTCTAAATTCTTGACTTGAATCGTGTTCATCTTTGGCATCATCAAAACTTCATATCATATATATTTCTACACATAATTTCATTAAAAAAAATAAGTGTAATATTTTTTAAAATAAAATAACATAAAACTGATTCACAATTTCACATGTTTATCTTTTTTTAAAATAACAAAAACTTAAGATGGATTTTAAAAGTGAAATAGATTAACTGATAAAAAATATTAAAACTGAGTTAAAAATTATTAATTATAAGAAATTTTTTTGCATGCATCGAGGCAATAAATAGTGGTAACCCAATAGGTGAATACCAATACCAACATATAACATGGGATATTATTATTGCAGTTGCACGTTTATTGTTGAGGGAGAAAAGTTTAACAAATATATATAGGAAACCAAATATTTGAGGGAGAAAATATTAGTGGCTACATACTTAAAAAATAAATTAGTGGGTAGTTTAGTGATAACATTGAGATAGTTTTGGCAATTACTCTGACAAAGTAATATATTTTATCTAATATCTATTGACATATCTGTTAATATATAATTATTAAAATTGAAACTAAATAATTGATAATGTATTAGAAATTTAAAATAATAATAAAATTACTTTTATAAATTATAAAATGTGAATTTAAAACTCACACAAGACATAAGATACAATAACAAAATAATAAAATTAATATACAATTCAATACATAATAGATAAATTACAAAAATATATTAAGTTTAGTATATAAAAATACAACAATGAAATAGAAATGCGAACACATGGACGCGATAATGTCTGTGTTTCCGCTACTGAATTATAATGACAATAAATTGAAATACAATTTTTTTTAAAATTATTTTTAATATATAATATTCATGTTATCTATTAAGGTAAGTCAAACATTTCATAGAAATTTGATTTTATAAAGTGCATGAGATGAGATGCAGGAGATTCAGGAAAGTGGGATGAGACTTCATTTTATATATAATTATAATTAATTATTAATTTTTAAAAAGAAAAATTATAAACAAAAGTTAAATACTAAAACATGTTATGCCTTGAATATACGACTTCACATTGAGATTTTATTTTCTTAATTTTAACTTTTTATTTATATTTTCTTCTTTTTAAAAATTATTAATAATCATAATTATAATTATAGTTTGATTTTAATTTTAAAATTTTGATATGTTGTATCAAACTGAACATATCTTTCTTTTTTGATACCCTGAATATTAATATTACAGAAATATTTATAAATCCTAATTAAAATTGTACTCTAAAAATTAAAATTATAAACCTAACATAAAAAAAGTTGCACAATTGCTAAAAGCCAACATGTTTTTCTTTTTTTTGCATTAATAAATTTATTATTTAAAATTAAATACTCTACAGTTTTACTCCACCAAATTATATTTTCTGAATTCTTATTATAATTATAATATTGTATATATTTCACTTTCAATGCAATTTAGCAAAAATAAATAGGAAGAAGAATATAAAAAAAGAATATAAATTTAATTTTATCTTACATTTTTATTTTTTATTTATTTTATTTTATTAGTTGTAAAATTTTGTTGTCCAAGCTTGTGCCTTGGTAAGAATTTTTGTCCATAAACACCCAAAAAAATATTAATATATGTGCTTAAGACAAGAGTGTTGTTAGGTGCACCCAGCATTTTTGCTGGTGCACCCAACAATTTTTTAAATGGCAAAAATGTCCCTAGCTTCTTTCTTCATTATAAACGTTTTTTTTTTTAGAAATGCAAGGTACGCCATTTGTGTTGCTTCTGTTTCTCTCGTTTTCTGTTTTGGTGCGGCATTGTCTCCGATTCGTCAATTCGTTGTGAACGATTAGGTGCGGTGAAGGTGAAGCTATCGATGTTGAGCGTTGCGGTGGTCGTCGCTAGCATACGAGATATGCAGATGGTGGTGCCTTTGTCGGGGACGTACGGATCAGTTACGGATCAACTTGATCCGTAATAGATTTACGGATCAACTTGATTCGACAGTTGTTATGAGACATGTATGGATCAAGTTGATCCGTAAGTCACCTACGGATCAACTTGATCCGTAAAAGACTTACGAATCAATTTGATGGATTGCTTTGTAGGTGTTTGACGGCCGAGAGGATGTTTTGCGGTGGGCTCAATCCGTTGCTCATGAAAACAGATTTGTGGTGGTGATTGTAAGGTCAGACACAAACACAGGTAGTAGAGGAAGGACTTCATTTGTGTTAATTGGCTGTGAAATGAGTGGCGAGTATAGGTGTAGGAAAAAAGAATTTATCAGAGACACTGGGACTAAGAAATGTGGTTGTCCCTTCAAGCTTCGTTGCAAGCCAGTGGTTGGAGGAGAAGGCTGGATGATGAAGTTGATTTGTGGAGTGCATAATCATGAATTGGCCAACTCATTAGTTGGACATCCATATGTAGGGCGATTGACTGAAGCTGAAAAAACAATTATTACTGATATGACGAAGTCCATGGGGAAACCAAGAAATATTCTGCTAACTCTGAAGGAAAACAATGCTAATAGTTGTACGATCATTAAACAGATATACAATGCAATAAATGCATTTCGTTCTTCCATAAGATGAAGCGATATTGAAATGAAACATTTGATGAAGCTTCTTGAACGTGATCAATATATTCATTGGCACAGAATAAAGGATGAAGATGTGGTTCGTGATATCTTTTGGTGTCACCCTGATGCAGTGAAGTTAGTCAACGCATATAATTTGGTGTTTTTGATAGATAGCACCAACAAAACAAACCGGTACAAACTCCCACTGCTCGATTTTGTTGGGGTGACACCGACTGGGATGACATTCTCTACCGATTTTGCATATGTGGAGCGTGAACGCGTTAATAATGTGGTATGGGCTTTACAACGCTTCTGATGCCTTTTTTTAAAGTGTGATGCCCTCCCTGGAGTTATTGTCACTAACAAAGACCAAGAATTGATGAATTCAGTGAAGGTTGTATTCCCTGATTATACAAATTTGTTGTGCAACTTTCACATAAATAAGAATGTGAAGGCCAAATGTAAATCACTAATTGGGCAAAAAAAATGCTTGGGATTATGTCATGGATTGCTGGGGATGTCTGACTGATTGTCCTTCAGAACAACAGTTTGATGAATGCCTGAAGAAGTTAGAAATGGCTTGCTCACCTTGGCCAATGTTTGTTGACTATGTCAAGGAAACATGAATAATACCACACAAGGAAAAATTTGTTTCTGCCTGGACTAATAAGGTGATGCACTTAGGAAACACAACAACAAACATGTATGAAATTGTTCAACTATTTCTATTAACGTTGATGAATTGATGGAATTGTATTATTGTATATGTTTATTGTTATTTGTGTACTTGAAATGTAGGGTTGAATCTGCTCACTCGTCTTTAAAAAGATTGTTACAAAATAGCCTTGGAGACTTATGCAATGTGTGGGATGCCATGAACAACATTATTACGTTGCAGCACACGGAGATTAAAGCATCATTTGAAACAAGTACACATGTCGTTGGACATGTCTTCAAAAAAACCTTATACATGAGGCTTCTTGGAATGACTTCAAGGTATGCTTTAAATCAGATTGCTGCTGAATTAGAGCGTGTTGACTATGCTGACAAGAATCCTTCAAGATGTGGTTGTGTGGTGAGAACCACGCTTGGTCTTCCTTGTGCTTGAGCTATCCAAATATGTTGGTGGTTGCATCCCACTGGATTCAATCCATATGTTTTGGAGGAGACTAAGTTTTTCAAACCAAGGGTTATCTGAGCCCGAAGTGAGCATCAAGGCAGAAATAGAAACAATATCCAAAAGATTCGAAGAACTTGATGTTTGTGGCAAGTTTACTCTAAAGACTAAACTTTGGGAAATTGCATACCCTGATCAGAATTCGATGTGTCCTCCTCCAGCAAAGGTTAACACAAAGGGGGCACCGAAGAAACCTATGAGCAGGAACCCAAGGTCAAAAAAGCGTGATTCATCTTACTAGGAGTATGTAGATGCCTTTGAATCTACGTAAAATAGCAATTCGTTGGTGAGGCGTATTGCATCATCCTCTGAGCAACCAAATCGAAGAACAATGATGCCCATGTTGGATCAGTTTTAGCCATTTATGCATGACTTCATTGATAAGATTGTTGATGTCAAAGCTGATGGTAATTGTGGATATCAATCGGTTGCCAATTTATTAGGTATGGGTGAAGACTCTTGGTTGGTGGTCAGGTACCATTTCTTAAAGAACTTGGGAAATTCTCAGAAGACTATACCCGGCTCTTTGATGGCACAGAGAGATTTGAGGAATTAAGGATGTCACTACATGTTGATGGGTTAACCAAGGTATGTAAGTTATGTTTTTGCTTTTTAATACTTAACTTTACAATTAAGTTTGACATGTATATTTGTTTCATTTAGGTGACTACGGATAAGTGGATGGATATAATGGACATGGAATATGTCATTGCATCAAGATATAATGTAATCGTTGTATCCTTGTCTAAACAACAAAGCATGACATTATTTCCTCTTAGAAGTCAACCGCTGGCAAATTCTTCATTGCATCGTATAATTTGTATCGGTCATGTGTATGACAATCATTTTGTTGAAATACATTGTAGATATGAAATGTTTTTTTTTATATTTATGTAATGAGTTTTGTAGGATTGAGTTAACACTTTTTTCGCATGTACAACAGGTTTATTTAAAAGAATGTTGTCCTTTACCGCCTGTAGCATTGTTATGGTCTACCAATTGTCATCCTCGGGCGAAGCAGTGACCAACTCCATATATAAGCAAAATGCAGCATTACAAGAGCTTCGTGATGTTCAAGAGAGACTATGTTGACATAAATGATGATTGAACATGTAATTTATAATGACTGATCATTTTGAATTGGATTTTCACATTACATTATGTGTCTTTGTGTATTTGTTACGTCCACAACAAAATTATTACTTAATTCTAAAAAAGCATGTTAGATATATCGTTGTCTGAGATGACAACACATTGTGAAAAAGCATGTATGATAAATTGTTACCTGAGTTAACATAAAGGGTGTGACAGGATCTTGCATAGCATGACTACACATGCAAATCTAATGCAAGATAAAGTGTGTCACGTCATGGGTGTAGTTGACAACACATACAGAAAGCATGTGCACGCGTATTTTTAATTTTTTAAAAATGCAGCACTGATATTAAAACTCATCTATATATATGACACCACCTAACACTATAAAAAACCACAAGTTTCAGTTGTAACCCAACTCTTACAAAAAACTATGGCATTCTTGGGAGAGACAAGCAATCAGAGAATTGTGAACTCCACATTAGGTTTTATTTTTCCAAATGGATCCATTGTTCACAATGACAATGGTGTTTGTTTTCAAGCTTCCACTCCAGTTCCCATTTGAGTACCTAGCAGTTGTAATTTTCAAACGTTAAAAACCAGAATACACAATACCCTTAAGCTAACCGACAATCAATTTTTGGATGAAATTTATTACCGGGAGTCTTTCACATATGTAGGTAATCAATTTTGGTTTCAATGTATGCAACTGAAAAATGATGTTGATTTTAACACAATGTTAATGTGTAATCATCAATTTTCGTTTGTTAGTCCGATTGAGTTATTATGTACCATTGCTAGAACACCAAATGATATTTTAAACTTACTTCAAGTCACTATGACCCCTACTCATGATGCCCTGCTATATTACAATGGGAGGTGGAACATGTCACGCCAAAATGAGTTTGTTGGTTACTCGTTCACAGGAAAAAATCCCAAAAAGTTTGACATTCATTCCAAATGTACAATGGATGAACTGAAAGATTTAATCAAGCAAGTTGTGCCTCATGGGATTCCCCCTTATGGTATTCATGAAACACAAACGGTAAGACGATTGTTTTTTCGGAAACCAAGTCACCATGAGTATTTAGAAAAAGTTATCAAATTCGAAATAATTGAACTCAAAACCAATGATGATGTGATGAAGGTGTTAATTGAGTCTAACTACTAAAAAAAGATTGGGCCAATAGAAAATTTTAGCTGTTTTCAATAAACCTGTAATGAAAATGGAAGACGAGTTGTCCTTGTCACAAAACTAGCATGATTTAGTTGTAGTATTTGATGCAAATTTAATTTCGTTCGACTATGTTGAAGTTAATGTACTATTTGAATTCATGTATTGCAAATCGTTCTTTTTTGTTTTTCTGGAAATGGAAGACGACTTGTCGTTCTCTATTAAATTTTATTTCTACTACTTTTACTTTCTTGTCGGTGTTGCAAATTTATTTTAAATAAAAAAAACAACTACAACAAATGAAAAATAACAATTAATTGTAAAGATTACAATTAGACAAATTATTTAAACTCGAGTAGTTCATTTTTTAAAAGAAACTACTATAAAATTAAAATTTAATTAAAATATATTTTGTCATAAATTAAAAATAATTTAATGATTAAAAATATTTAACAAAGTATATTTAACTCTAATGCAAAATATGGAAATCAAGAAAATAAATAAATTATATGAATCAATTATTAATTTAATATAATATATAATGTTTCACCTATTGAACGTGGTGACTTCAGGTTTCTAGGGTAAAATGAATGTTCTAAGTTTTGATTTAATATATAGAGTTGCTATGTGCAAAGCTATGTTATTTTACATATACTTTAACTGTTGAATAAATTGCTTTTGAAGGATTTAATATACTTATGTCAATGTTTTAGCCTTTTCTTTAACCATAATACACAATCATTGATGTGAATGTGAGGTTAACATATTCGACAATATTAGCGTAATATTCCGTGTTATGTACGGGTGTTGAATTTATAATTTATAAAATTTTTATATTATTAATATATTTTATAATCTATTTTTAAAATTTTATATATGTTAGTATATATATATATATATATATATATATATTTTACATTATAAGTTTGTATTTAATTTTTTTTCTAAAAAAATGAAATATGAAATTATGCCTATAGGTAGGCTTGTATATTTTTATAAAAATAAAAAATAATTACAATTTGCTTAATTATATTTTTAGTCTTTAAAATTTTTTATATTTATTATTTTTGTTCATTAAACTTTGTAAAGATTGACCAACGTCTTTGAACAACAAAAATGGAAATAAACAAAACTAAAATTACTAACGAAATGGGTTCAAGTACAATAAATGTATATACATCGAATTTCAATATAAAATGTGTAAATAAACTATGATTGATCCGTGCGCCATTTGCGTCGAGACCTAACATACACTAGCTGGTCTTGTGTGACACTCCTGACAATCCTAAGGCATTCTTTGATCACCTCATGTGTCAATGTGCCTTATGTGACCACCCCTAGGTTGAGATACCGCTCCAACCTCTCCGCAATCGCATTGCAAGCTTCCTGTTAAATACAAAACAAACAAATTAGACAAATTATTATGAAAAAATTGACGTAAATGACATAAATTATTAGTAACACTTACCACTGCATGTCTCAACTCGTCAACATCAGACCTTACAGATGTTAATGGTACTGCTGGCTCCCGGACCTGAGGGATATCTGTCTCTGGGACCTGAGGGACAACTCTGGGATGCGTAGCATAACCATCTGGCAAAGGATCTGATGGCTGGTCCGATGTCATGAATGGATGCGAAATGCGGAAGAACTAGTCCATGTAGTCGTTGGCACACTGACCTGGCACAACGCACATCTCACCTGCTGCAATCATATGGTCCGAATAGTGCATCCACCTGTTGTGTATATCATCAAACGACACCCATGAATCGATAGGCAGAGCAGGAATGGTTTGGGTGTATCCAAAATGTCGCAAGACCCTCTCTGATCGGTAATACACAGCAACGGGCCCCCAACGCAGCAGACCGGAATAACATGAAATCATATGGAAGTCTTGGACCGGTCAGTGCACCCCATATGGGATCCAACAGACATCCAGAATCCGGAGTCAGTCCAGGCGCTTCCTGTACGTCGGTGTACGCATGCTCTTCACGGTCTTCTTCGTAGCAATCCACCTATAAGCACACGGTGAATCCTCGTCGTAGTCTGGATCAGCAGTGGACTTTGCGATTGAGGGAAAGTGCTCGATATCCATCACTACAGAGGTAACATGAAAATCATAAACATTAATAATGAAAGTCTAAAAAAATTTCAAGTTAAACATTGTTGAACCTCAACGAATAAAAAACATGTTTGTTACCTGCAACAGCATGATGTAACCACCAAGCTGTCGGCTGGTGCTGATAGAAGCATCATTTAGGTGGTCGTACATATGCACCGGCGCAGCTACTCCCCAGGCATACCTCCCAGTCTGACTGAGGTCATGAAGGGCCTCCAGAAACACAACATGAACATGGGTTGCACTCTTGTTAGCAAAAAGAGTGTAACCCAGAAGATGAAGAAGATACGCGCGAGCCGCAGCTGTCCAATGTCTTACCTGGCATCGACGCTCATAGATATCATGTACCCATTGTAGGTGTACATACGGTCCACGACACTGCCCTGTCTTAGCCCTGGCAGCCTCTGCAGAGACCATTAATAACTCCACCAACATCTGTACCACATCATCCACGTGCAAGGGCTGAAAGGCATGCAAGTCGCCAACCACGGGCAGATGCAAAAGAGACGCAATGTCGTCCAGTGTGATCGCCACCTCTCCCACAGGAAGATGGAAACTAGAAGTCTCCCGGTGCCACCATTCGACAAACGACGATAAAAGTCCCCGATCACCAGTGTATATCGAACACGCGATCAGAGGACTTAGTCCTGTCCCAACAACTAGCCCCTCAATGGAAGGGACAGGCCTGCCTAAATTATGCACCTTCCTCCCGTGAGAGGATAACTTCAACTTCAGGACGCTCCTGAATTGAAGTATAAAGGAACACATAATCTTTTAAAGGAAAACAAATTTCAATAATAAAGTATAATTAACACATAACTAAAATTCAATATTATAAATACCTTTCCCGTCTATACGCTGCTGCAACGTGCTCTGCATACTCGGTCAGCACGAATGGGTCAGTCGGACCACTCGAAAATCCCTCAGGCTCATCCTCAGTAGCCTATGCGTCGGTGTCTGCATCATCCTCTGCAGTAGTGTCTGCACCAGTGTCCTGAATGTTAGCTTCTACCATCGGCTCATTTGCATCTAGGCCAGCCTCACTCGAGGCTAAGTCAGGACCAGGTACGTCAGCCTCAGCCACAGGTACGTCACAGGTACTCGTTGCCTACGTGCGGATGCGGTAGCCTTCAGCGCTGGGGAGCATCGTCAGAATCATCACGATCACCTCTCCCCAGACCACTACCGCTAACCCTACCTAAAGCACGGCCTAGGCCTCTAGTCCTAACCATGATTTGCAGATCCTAAATGACGATGCAAATATGCTAAGAGGTATCCACAAAGTGAAAATCATTGGCTTATATGAATCACTGGCTTATATCAATCGAATTGAATCATAGTGTTAAATGAAAGGGAAAGTGCAAGTGCATGAGCTAGTCCTGGTGCATTACCAGCAACTACTACTATCCACTCTTGTTCACTCTCGCTTTAAATGATTAGTTTTGTTCCATTGAAGCTCAATATTCATTCCAAATCATGATTACATGCTCTTTAAATGAATTACTACATAAACTTTTGACCACAAAACATAACCAACTATGACCATGAAAGCACACATCCAATTACATGTTATCTACTCATGCATTATACAATACAAACCACAAAAGGATAAAAAACAATGTTTTAGGTGTGATTGGTTTGAGGGTGAAACCAACCAAAATGTATCAACTGTATGATTTTCTTGAGGTAATAATCAATGATTATTTTGGCTCCATAAACTACTCGTTTTCATTGTGTTCTTATTGGTATTGAAGCTATTAGTTTCAGGTTATGATAAATTGTAGTAGCTGAATGCGATTGTTAGGGAAACAAACCCTTTTAGGTACAATGAACATCAAAGACAGAACACACTAACAACACCACCATAAAATAGAAATATGGGAAGAACACATCAAAGGACAAAAAACACTAACTACAACTCCATAAAATAGAAATAGTAGAACAACACAAATTTAACATTTTGAGTACTTCTTGCTTATGTCCACAGAAATATCTTAATAAATATTCATTATCTCAAATAAGTTGAGAGAAACTTCATCAAATAATGAACGCATGATTTCAAACTTTTTTTCATCACTTAATCGTACTCTACTTCAGTCTAAAAGCCTCACATCTAACCCTAAATCTTAATAAAAATATTTTTCATTATTTATAACCTATTTGGCATTTTTTAAAATTAAAATTCCTTCTTACGGATCAACTTGATCCGTAAGCTTGTTGCGGATCAACTACATCCTTAATCAAACTTACGGATCAACTTGATTCATATGAAGCTTATGAATTAACTTGATCCGTAAGTTTCTTACGGATCAAGTTGATCCGTTCACTAACGTCTCTACTTACGGATCAACATAATACCCAAGCGGATCAACCTAACTCCGGCAACAATGAACTAAAAGACATGGTTACAACGCTTACCTCGACAGTGGATGGTGACGAAGCTCCCTCGACGGTGAATGGTGGCATTACTCTTCACGGAAACCTCCTCAATGCACCTCACGGAAACCTCTTCACGACAAGCTCCTCTTCACAACAACAATGGTGGCTGAAGAAGAAGAAGAACCTCTTCCCGGCAACCTCCTCTTAACGGCAACAATGGTGACAAATGGAAACGCCGGTGAGGTGAGCAAGAAGAAGACGGAAACGGCTGAGGTGAGGAAGAAGAAGAAAAAATCGGGCTGAGGAAGAAGAAGCCGAAATGCGGGCGGCAGAGAGAGAATCTCACATTTTTTTTAAAAAAAAATAAGTCAGGGGTATTACGGGCTTTTCACTTCAAGTGCTGGGTGCACCAGCAAAAATGCTGGGTGCACCTAGCAACACTTAAGACAAAAGGCCCAAACCATTTGTGGGCCAGTAGTGTTGCCCACGGGCCATTCCTGTCTAGGCCCATTTGGAAATTCCCGAACTCCTTATCTGCTCCCTCTATTCCATGTTTTACTTTACTCTCCTCTCAGTTCTCACGCAGAGTACTGCACTGAACGAACCGTAGGTAGGTTCTGTTCTGACGTTTAACTCACTTCTTCTTCTTCTTCTTTTGATCTCTTCGTTCGCATCTTGCGGATAAAAGCAGCGCTGTAATTTTCGTTTCTCTGCTTTGTGCTTTTTTCATACGTTGCGTTTGGGTGTTAAGTTGTTCCGTTTCAGCCATGGTGGAGAACAATCTCTTCGAGGATATATTTAGGGTCGAAAAATTAAACCCCGATGACAAAAAATTATTCGATAAAGGTATTAATTATTATTATTATTATTATTATTATTATTATTATTATTATTATTATTATTATTATTTGCAAGTTTGTTGTTTTTTCATGACTTCAATTGTATCCATATATTATTTGTTTTTGTTTATCTTTCCATGCTTTATTGTTCTATCATGGGGTTATAAGGTTGGCTTAGTGGTGAAGAGAAAAGAGAGGGTGGAGAGGTAGTGAGTTCGAATTCCCCACCAACAAAAACTAACCACTAACGTACGTTTGCTGATAAAAAAAAATATATCATAGTCAAGAGTTAAATGTCTAGGGTTTTGCCATTTGTGCTGTCTATATATTACCACCTTTCAAAAAAAATTTCTCTTTCTAGAATGTTTTTCTCACTGCAGAAAGGAATCTCATTTTTCTTTCTGGTAGTGTTTGTTAATGGGATTTCAAAATTACAAGGAATTTGAAATGCATGACACTGTTGATCAATCAGAAATCATAGTAGCTATAACTTTAAAGCTAGTTAGCGTAGAAGTCAAAACAAATATATGAGAATTACAGTGTAAATACTCTCATTGCATAGAGTAGTTTCTCTTTAATTATTTTCAATTAAATTCTTTTTATTTTTAAAATATTTTGTTTGGATAAAGCAACTTAAATATTGTGTGTGTAAAATTCTTTGTTTAGTACTTGCTGTTTTGATTTCAATATAATTTACAACTACGAAAATATAGTTGAAAAGAAAAGGAAGAAGCAAATATTGATAGCTTCTATTATACATAATGGTGTAAATTGAGAGAAGGGATAGAGAGAAAGAGAGAATGCATCAAAGCTTCAGAATGAGAGTGTTCAGTGAGAACCTGAAAAAGATAAAGAATTTCCAAATTCTTTCATTTTGGTCGAAAAAGAATCCCCTATAAAATTTTGATCATTTTGAAAAATTATTTAGATTTGATGTCCAAACAAGTTATTTGATGTATGGTATTTTAAATTCACTTAAAAATTGAATTTCCTTTCTTAAAATTCCCCATCCAAACTCACCATTAAAGTTTGTCTGCTTTTATTTACATTCCATGTTGTGGTGACATGATTATTTGGTCTTACAAGAGACATTTTTACTTTTGTTTGTGTTTTTCATTCTAATGCTTCGATATTGTGCATCTCAAGTCACTCGCATTGAAGCAAGAAGTGAAAAGTTTGACATGTTTATGCACCTGGACATTAATTCCGAGATATATCCGTTAAAGGTTGGTCAGAAGTTTGCTCTTGTGCTTGTTTCAACACTTAATCCTGATGGAACTCCAGACACTGGATATTATACCCAGGTAATTAATTTATTATCTTTTGCAAGGAACCTTTTTTTACTGTGAAGGATTGTTGTTATGATTGTCAAGTGAGCATGGTAGAAAAAATTAGTTACTGGTATAGAATGTGCATTTAATGGTGTGTGGCTGTGCTTATCCTTGTCAAAGCCTCAGGTGTTTGCCAATCTTTGTTTGTTTAGTTTACCATTTCGTTAAGCTTTTTCTGTGACTGGGAGCTTTTATCCTTCATCATCAGCTTGGAATTCAAATTAGAACTTGGGTTAATGGTGAGCATAGACATGGTTGATGTGACAAGCCTCAAGAGTGGTTTGTTTTCTGCCAAATTTTTTTCTGGGTAGGTGTGATTCAATTCATATGTGGACCAGTGGTTATTTGCAGTGAAGTAAGTTTTAATGCTTGGATCTTGATGATCAGATGACACTAGCTTAATTTAATGCAGTTGGAAGCAAGTTTTCACTACGGTTGTTTAATACAGTTTGCTCTTCTATATTTTTTATTTAGTGCCTTTTTATTGTGCTCTGGAATATTCAGTATCTTTCATTATATTTACTATTTAACCATGTGGCCACTCTGTGTTACTAAAACAAGTTTCAAGTATGTCACCCTCTAAAATACTCCAACATATCAATGTTGTACCTGTATGTGACTCCAATGTGTGCAATACACCTAGATACGTAAATCGAGGGCCGGAATATCTTATATTTTTTTTAGTTTCTTTTTCAATTTTTTTCAAGTGATACATGTGGGTTGGGATATGGCTTAGATACTTTAAATAGGATAAACTACATACAACACTATCGTTTCCTCTGTATCCTTAATGCTATACTAAATAGTAAGCAATTTTATAGCTCGAGAGTGATTAGAAGAGAAAATGATGGGTGAAAGAGATATGAATCCCAGCCCAAAGAGGGTCACTCTTCTGGTTAACCTCCATGAAAAACATTGATTATTTGTAATTAAGCCCTCTGACAACCCTCAAAGGTGCAAATACCTTTATATCCTAATCCTAATTAAAGACAATTCTTAGCCCTTGTAAATCATGATTACTGAGACACAAGTAACATACAAAATAACATTGCTACAGAGCAGATGCCATCAAGTTTGTCAAATCCAAAATTCTACACAAACTCATTGAGCTTCTGTCATCAGAGTATTCCTGATATAAAAATAATATTTAAATAAAACCCAGGATAGCATCATAGCATTCAAACGTAAAGCAGAAACCCATCACTAGTCATAATAGATACACAAGGACATGGGCCTTCATGCCAGTACACGTGATTATTACTCATTTACTCTGGCTCTGAAACTAAGATTAAAAGGATGTCCACAGTGGCAGTGTTATTTAAATGTGACAAACAATATTTGTATTAGGTGTTCCAACATGTGATGTTTCCTAGAAGGATATATTAGTGTTCATCTAGAGAATATTCCATATCAAAGCACAATACCTTAGTCCTTATCCTCTATCCTTCAATAACTTTATGTGTACATTTATGTATTCCTTTCAACAACAAATGAAAGCACACCAGCACCAAAATTGAATGAAAATAACCCAAGTTTGGAATAGAACTTCAACTCTTTCCTTCATGTTTAAGCCCTCTATTCTAGACACCTTTGTCATTTTGGGTTCTTGATGGACCCTGGGTTTGCAGATGTTGTGACAGAAGAGAAATGATAGGTTTATAACAGCGGGTTCAATGATGTCATAAATTAATGCTATGGCACACAGAAAACAAACAAATAATTTGAGAAGGCAAATAGCGATGAGTGTTTGATCAGTTTGTGTGATTGATTTATTTCTCTACCTAGGTCCTAGAATCATAAACTTGTACTAAGTCTGTGTTTGTTGACAATATGCCATAGTACTGTTAACAAACTTTGTGGATATTTTTGTGATCTATAAATAACCCAATTTATAACTAATAGTTCCCTTCGTCCTTCATCATTTTCTTTTTATGGTTTCTATTTCTGTTTGTTTATTTCATTTTTCCCCTATTGCTTGTCACATCAATTAGTGAATTAATTTGGCTTACAGAATTCTGCCATATATTTCTTATTTTCCAGATCAGTCGACAATCACTGGCCAACAATTTTGAATATGTCATGTATGGGAAGCTCTACAGGATAACAGAGGGTTCAGGGCGTGAAAAAGCGTATGTCTATTTCCAGAATTCCAGTTTTGAGTTTCATATTCATATGTAATAATTTACTAAATAACCAAATTAATGTACTAAATTACTAAATTAATGCTTGTAACTTAATTCTGTATAGCCAGCATGTGTTGCGGATTAGCCATTTGAAAGCTAGTCACTAGGAACAATGGATTCTTCCTTCGGAAGTGAATTGTTTTTAATGATCGTTAGCCTGAACTGAATAAGTGAATTGCATATATGTAGTTTGTATAATGCCAATTGACTCATTTTGTTTCTAAGTGAACACTGCTCAACTAAATAAAAATGAAAATTATCTTGACATTGTTTAGTTCTATTGTGCCAATCATTTAGAAATTGTCTTGAGATTATGAGATAACAAGTTATCTTAAGTTCTGAGATTATGTAGTGGATTTTATTCCTAATAGCAGCTCCCTAGTTAGAGATTAATGTGATCATTACATTAATGTTGTGTATTTTATTTTTATTTTTTGTAATTCTTTTTAATAGTCATAATGTTTATTGGCTTTGAATTGTAGGGAGATGAATATTTCATTTGGTGGGCTTCTGATGATGCTGAAGGGAGATACCTCTCATTGCAACAAGTTTGAGCTGGATCAGAGGTTGTATCTTCTGATAAGGAAAGTCTGAAAATTGTATGTAAAAAATAAATATGAAGATGTGAAGCCTTGTTGCAGCAAAAAGACAGCAGCTATTTCTATCTTCATGTTTGAGTACTTAAGCTGTCGATTTTCTTACTAATGCGGGTCTTCAGTAGGACCTGAAGTTTCAAAACCAAATATTTGGTGATTTGATCAAAGACTCTGGTTTTCTCACATCTTTTTCTTTACCCTCCCTTATATTTATTTTCCACTCCCTCTCTATTTACTCATCTCTCTCTCTCTCTCCTACACCTATTTCGCATCCCTCCATGGGGTGTGAAATTATTATTGCTTGATTATACTCATTCCCCTGGTGTGTATCTTTACTATTGTTTGGATAATGTATTCTTTACATTACTTATAAGAAAAGCTCATATATCAAACCATGACTTGCGGATATATGTCTTGTTCAGAATCACTAATTAAGCTTAATAAGTCACCACAAACTAACCTTAACAGATTTTTTTTGAAAGGCCAAAATGATTTAAATTAATATCAGCTCTTTGCACAAGATGTACGAAAGCTGATTTAAAGAGCAAGATGCAAGAATGTAACAAGCTGGCAACAGACACGTGCCTGCAAAAGACAACAAATTGCAGCAAAAAACAATAGAACTCAACACCCTATACTGCAACCTTAATAGAATTAATTAGTGCTGTTGCTACGCACACCCAGCACAATTGATGATACACTCAACAATTGTGTGCGATTCTTGTTTTGTTCTTTTGTAAAACTGATACGGATTGGACAATCTGTAAGTCTTATATGGATTGATCAATCCGTATGAGGTTTATAGATTGTTCAATCCGTATCCATAAGTCTCATAGAGATTGATGAGTCCGTACGAGGTTTACGGATTGTCCAATCTGTATCAGTTTTATGAAGGACAAAATGGGAATTGTACATAATTATTAGGTGTATCAACAATTGTGCTGGATGCATGTCGCAACAGCCATTAATCAGTATGAGAAAACATGTGCAGTCAATGGCTCGGAACAGTGCTGTCTGGATCTGGCAATGACCCATTTCAGTCCAGTCAAAAATAAGAAAGTATTGCTATATAATAATTTTATAAAGGAGTTTTATTTCTCACTGATATCAAAGGGTTGTTTTTTAAAATATTGAAGGGTAAAATTTTAGATATGCCTCGTTCTTTTGTGAATATTTAAAAACTAATATAGGAAATTGTCAATATATTTTGTTATATAAATTAATAAAAGAATTTGATCTTTATCTGTAAATTAAGTGTTAAAAGGCAACCAATTTAGTATTTTTTGGGAATAGTTGATCTTTGATAGTATTTTTTGGGAATAGTTGATCTTTGAACTTTGACAAAATCACCTGGTTCTTCTCGTTTAGTGTGGGTCATTTTATTCAAACAGTATTTTAAGAATTGTTTAGAATGATTGAAAAATCGATTGATAGTACATAATCTGAAACACGTGTTATTATCCTGTCATGTCATATTTTAACAATATAGTTAATACTTTTTGTTATGTTAACATTTAAGTATTACTCTTTCAATAGTGACTACCATTTATTTTATGAATTCTTCTTAACATTTAGTTTTTTTTGACACAGTTTACCAAAAAGAAGACATCGACTTTGTATTTGGTAAATTCTAGTAACTCTTTGTGAAGTTGCAATTTTTTTAAGGTTTTCAAAAGTCACTAGAACAATCCCGTGTGCAAAGCACGTCAGTACACTGTGCAATCCCATGAAGAGAGAAAATAAAGGAAATAGGGTGAAGAAAGGCAAAAGTAAAAGAGAGTGAAGTGAAAAAAAAAACCCTACAACATGTGACGACCTGAACAGTTTTAATGATACTATTTATAACATATGTATAATAGATTAATAGGTTAACAATATAGTAAACCATCTTTGCAATTTTTAAAAGTCGGGGCATGATCTATCCAGTATGAATATGTGGCCTTTTAAAGAAACATTTTATGATTAATTAATCAACAATGTTCGAAACATGATTCCAAGTTAGAAGTGGCTTTTTCTTCAACACTAACTCAAGTCATGTTATTTGTTCCATGTATAACCTTAGTCATTTTTTTCTGTGTTTCATATATATCCTTAGTCATGCTATTTGTTCCATGTACACCCTTAGACTCACTCTCAAGTCATGTTGGTAATCATATATCCAAGATCAATTTTGATTGTTAAGTTTTCAAACAAAGCTACCTGTGAAAATCAATTTTCCAAAATATATTATCAAAACAAAATCACATTACTAAAATTTCCCATTTACTTGAAATCAATTTTATAAAATTACGTTGATTCAAAATCAATTTGTATAATCAATTCTACAAATGCATATCCAACATGCACAAAAACATCTGGTGGTACACAAGCACATCTCTAAAATCTTCAGAAAATTTGCACGGTGAAACGAGGGGGAGGACCAGAAGAGATATTAATGAATTGCGTTGAAACTTGACAAATTAGAAAAATCAATATAATGCTACATCTACAACATGCTTAGTTAACCTTCAGTTACTGAGGAAAGTAAATATTGTATTACCCTTGCTTCTCATCCTTTGTTCAAGACCTTCTGCTCCTCACATTTTTCTGTGCACTACCCTTGCTTTCCATTTTCCTTATGTTCACTATCCACTTTATTGACAGCATTCCCTGCACAAGTCTTTTCCAAGATGGCACTCACTTCAGCTTTATCCAATGAATTCAAAGTTTGTGTGTGCTGCTCCTTGTCTTTTGTTTTGGTTCTATTGTCTTCACTATCTTCATTCTCGGCAACAGTTTCTGCACTAGTTTTCTCTTTGGCAATCACTTCAAGAGGCCCTAGCTTAACTTCAAGGTCCTTGACAATATTTTTATAAGATCTCACATCCCGAGCCTCTGCTAATTTGCTTCTTGATGACGCCTATCATATGAAAATAAAAGTGTGAATATTGATTATACCAAGAAAATTTATGTATCTCTTCCTATAGATAGTTAGGGAAGATAAATGGCTACTAATTATACGAGTTAACAATTTCTAGCCCCATCAAAGGCTGATCTATTGCCAAAATGTAGACCTATTCACTTTAGGATAAAAAACCAAATTTATTCCCTCAAAAACTTGTTAATTAGACTTGTTTACTTAAGTATTTTCTGACCATAAACTAAAATACAGAAGGGAAATCCACCAGAAATTGGGAACTTGATTGAATTAGATGTCGAAAGCAATGAGCTGTGATGCAGCAGAATTCTTACTATAAAGTTCACAAATAACTAAAACGTAACATAATACTCACATAATGAAGCATATAAATAGCCACAGCCCAAATGTTCAATGCTAGAGTTTCATTCATGTTTTAAAACTAGTATTGACAAAATTATCAAATGATTATTATTATACACCTGTTTTTTTTCTCATTGGGTCTACACTTCCTGTCCAATGTATACTTCAGAATACATACCATACCAGTCAACCAAGCAACAGATTTTGATTCATTATAGCTCATGATTAGCTTTAAAAATGAAGTAGTCTAAATTTCAATTACACTTAAGATCATCAGAAATTAAACAAAATAAACACGATAACATTGGAGGCCAAGAGAGCCAATGGGACTTTAGTATGTTAGCAGAGCTATTGAACCAAAAAACATTGGAGGGTAGGTTATTAAAGTAATTTTTTAGTTTGTAGCTACTAAACCAAAAACATCCAATGTACTTATGATTTATGTTGACTAACCTGTAAAATTTGCTCCACACGTCGTTTTAGATCTTCGCCTGATGCCTCCTGGTGGATGCCTTTAAGCATGAGCAACAGGTGAGACTCGATGTCATCTGAACAATGTTTTCTAATCATACTTTGTGCAATAGCAGATCTACAACCCACTGCATAGAAAGGGCAATTCACAAGCTTCATTGGGCAAACAGTTATGCAGTGCCTATCCATCTCGCGTCTCAAAATGCTATCTGTGCACTTCTGTTCACATGGAACTATCTTGAAATCACAAGCTGAATCATGCTCCTTCAAATGACCAGCACTGAATCTGGCGTCGCACCCTTCATTTCGGCAGATCACAGGCCTGAAGTTGCAACCATCGTCAGCATGGTTGGCAAGATCTCGTGCCGATTTAAAACTCATGCTGCAATGAAACGAGCTCTTCACGTCAACATTCTTGATCAAAGTTTTTGCAAGTGTTTCTCTTCTATCCAGCGGCCAAAAACCATTCATTTCCATCTCCTGAACAAAATCGTCTATTTTGTCCTCTCTCTTATCACTCAGCAGCCACCCCGAAACCTGGCTCAACAAATTCCTCTTTGAACTAACAAACTCATCAACAAAATAGCAAATGATATCAAAAGGGTGTTCCAATGCTCCGCCATCAGGACCACCCTCTAAGATAACAGACTCAGCAACAAACGATTCGCTCTTTTGGGTGACAAATTCTATCATTTCCTTTCTCAGATCAACAGCCACTGAACCAGGGGTCTTGAAGGGACCGCCTGTGGTGTTATCAACACAGGCACAGGCTAGTCCTGGCAGGAACATTTGAGCCAGCTTGTGAACTACTTCTGTATCACAAAAATCACAATGGAACAAGGGACCTTCGTTTTTCTCAGGTTCAATCTTCTTAGGCTCAAGGTCCACATCAGTTGTAGGAAGCTCCATGCTTGGTAAAACCTACACGAAAGTTTCAGAAAGAAAACATCATCATACACTCTTTCAATTTCTGCTTTGCTGTCCATAGTGGTCATACTTTGCTCGAACAAGATTACCTCCTGGTCTAGACATAGACCAAAAAAACACTTTCGAATCCTAACCTAAAACAAACAAACAATCAAAACAAAAAACACTTCAAATTTCTAAAATTCTTTGTTTTATTACCCCCTCACCGAGTAATTTCTAGCTCTCCTATAATACCATAATTTTCAGTATCTACTGCACAATATTGACTATATATCATTGCAGTTCAGGTTTTCAGAAATCATCATCACTCGAAAAGAGAGAGAGAGAGAGAGGAAATTATCAACAGTAACAACACATTTGCGCCTAAAACAGTTGATTTTAAGATACCAAGAAATCAAATGTTCAAATCTGTTTTTTCCACCTCTTCTGATTAATTTTCAAGAAACCCGACACTTAATTCCCAAACATCCAGTGGAAGACCATTCTAATAATCTGTCCCACTCGAAAAGCATACAATGTTCAACAATTGAAACCTTATTATAGTGTACGAAACCGTGTAATTAATGACAAAGATGAGGGAATAAGAAAGAAGAAAAAACATACCGACATATGTTGTGGTTATGAGATCTAAAGGATCTTAGATTCCAACATTGTAATTGAAGTACATGATTGATTGATTGATTGGAATTAATGGCGTAGCTAATTTTAGGGGGGGAATCGAAAAGGTGGATGCTCTTCTACTCAGTTACAAGGAATATGCCAAATCTGATGGATGCTTTTTGTTTTTGATTTTAATATATATTCTCAAATTCAATATTTAAAATAAAAATATAATAATTAATTAATATAAATTTAATATTTAATTTTTTACTTATTTTTATAAGCATTATAATTTTTTCTTTTTATATTATATTTTTTGAATTTTTTCTTCTGAAGTTTAGATGGGAGGTTTTAGAAATATAAGTATTTTGTTAATTTGATAGTTTTTAAAGGAAATAATAAATTAGTATAGATTTAGTATCCTGATTTTTGTTTATTTTTGTAAACATTATTATTGTTGGAACCAAGGAGGCCTAATGTCTATAAATCTTTAAAGTTTTGATGATTACATAACTCTAAAGATTATATAAATTTATTAAAAAAATTACAAAGAGTGTAGAAGCACTCAATTATAAAAAATTGGGATAGCCTCAAGTTTCAGACAGAAGTATCACATGAAGATCATCTAAAGCATTGTTTCATGAAAGTTTGTATATAACTCGTTTGAAATCAAATTTGAGACAATTTTGAAGATAGTCATAGTACAATGCTTCAGCTATTTAAAGTTATACCTTTATAAAACAAAAGGACGAAATTAACGTGTGTTCTCAAAAGTATCACATGAAAGTTTGTATATAACTCGTTTGAAATCAAATTTGAGACAATTCTGAAGATAGTCATAGTACAATGCTTAGATGATGATTGGAAAGGTATTGACCATATTGTCCAACAAAAGAGGGGCAAACCACAAAGAAGGTGGAGACTGAAGGGGACGCTTAGATGATGATTGGAAAGGTATTGACCTTAAGTATAGGTGGAGGATTGTGATTGGCTTAAGCAATGCCTAGTTGGGAGGGTTCATGATATGAGCCATGTTATGTCGTCGAAAGAAGCCTTCATCATGCATATATGGTTTCAACTCAATCAGAGTACAATCAGAGTGTGCCACCTGGGTGATTGCTCATTCCTCCTATCTAGAATGGAGGGAATAGTGCTCAAAGATGTAGTAGAAAAGGATAAGGAATGGTTTAATACCATTTTTTAATCTATTACACAATGGATCCTTAAAGAAAGAACAGGATATCAAACAACTTGGGTATTATGTTAAGGGATACCTATTCACTTGTGGAGTCGTGACTGTTTTGAAAAGGTTGTCAACCCTATGGATAACTTGATTGAGGTGGATGAATTTACTAAAAGTTGGGATCAACTGGACAAGGCGAGTCTTCTTGTTAGGACATCGGACCTCATTCTTATCTCAATTGGGAGGAGGGTCCACTGATAAACCAATTTTTGAGTGATATTATGTGAGTTTTTGTGTCATTTTCATGTATTTTTTTTTGGCAAAACTCACGTTTGAACACTAGTTTTGTCTTGCACAAGTATAGTCGCTCAATTGAGTGAAAGAGATGAAAATTACATGTTTTCTGAAGATCTAAAGAACTCTATCACTTGACTACTATCATGGTACATTCATCATAGTCGTGGTAAGCAGTACGACCATGTCAAAATGATGACATCCCTTCTGAACAGTGTCAGCTTCCGACGACGGTCATGGTAATTTGCCACGACCGTAGTCCACACCATGATGACTGTAGTCGTTCCACAATGCTTCAAAGCTTCAATGCCATAAATTTCCGATCACAACTGTGGTGGAGTTCAACACAATTTTAGTGTGCCTTTTTGGATGATATCATTAGGAAGCTATAACTAAAGGTTTTTTTCTATATCTTTTTATCTTTTACCTAATTTACAAATTTGAAAGCACTATGAGGGGTTTTGATTTTTTTGAAGTGTGGGCAACATCATAAGGATGGATCGTGATCATGATTCCTACCTTGTTGGTATGTCTATGCTAATTTCATATAGGTTTTCGATTTGTGCTCTGATCATGAGCAGCTAGTCACCCTAGTCTAGGAGTTATGATGTAGTTGTCCACTTGTACTCCTTTCTCTGTTCTTAATGAAAATTCTCAATGTTTTATGTTAGTTAATTCTCTTCCTTATCTCTATTATTTATTTGGGAACTGATCATTCTTATGCTTAATCAAATATACTATGGTGATCATCTATGTATATTTGGTAAACCTAGGTAAACTGTTTGGGTAATCTCCAATAGATTAATTAATCCTTAATTGATCATCCTTGATTCTGATTATATCATTTGACTTAAATCAATATATCTATGATCATTGGAGTATTGGTTTAAGGTAAAAAAAGCATCATTACACCTTGATCATAGGCTTTTGATTGACTTTGAATCGGTAATTAACTTTGCTAGAAATTTCATAGGAATTGTGATTGGGGGAAAATTGGCACTGGTGAATCATAATCGACAATCACTTTCAATATCGCTTAATTCTTTCTTTTGCGATAGCTTATTTGTTTTTTTTTTAAATCCAAAAACCATAAAATACTTTAATCTTCTTTTTAAATTATCTCAATCGTTTAGTTTAATAATTTTGATTATTTGGAAATACAATTGGTCTTTAGGGTTCAATAACCATACTTTTAATCTACTGTTACTATTGCATAGAGTACACTTGTGCTTGTTCAAACACTATTTTAACGCATCAAGTTTTTGGCATCGTTGTTAGGAGTTGTGAAAATTCCTAAGTAGTTTAATTTTGTTAAACCAAACAATTTTTTGTTCATAGAAATTCTTTCATTATTTATTTAATTTTATGTTATTTGTTTTTACTTTATTCTTTTTGTTTCTCATTGCACTTGATCTTCTCCTCTGCTTTTTAGTGCATGCAAACCAGGTCCCAAAATCCATCACTATAGTACAAACCTGATATTAACAAGCTAATATGAAGACTTAGTGCAAAACTCTATGGAGAGAGAGAAATAGGAATGATAGTCTATCCAACTCAAAACCTTATGGACTACTTCACCCTTTCCTTGGGGGAAACCAATACCATCCTACTCCCCGAGCTACCTGAAGGAGTTACATTTGACTTCAAGCATGGGTTCCTACAAATGTTGGAGAGTAACATGTTTAGTGGTGCTGCCCATGAAGAGCCTATGTATCACTTGAGGAAGTTCATCAAGTTGATCAACACGACAAAACAGAACCATCTGCCGTTAGAATGTATTAGACTTTATGCCTTTCCCTTTTCTCTCAACTGGAAGACATAAAATTGGGTATGTTTACTACTAGAGAATGGTATCACTACATGAAATCAGTCCACAAGTACTTCTTAAGGAGCTATTTCTCTCCCATGAAGACATATCAATGCATTAGGGACATTGGAAACTTTGTATAGATGGAGCAAGAGAGTCTACTTAAAGCTTGGGAAAGATTGCAAGAGATGATCAGAAGCTTTCCACACCAAGGCATTACTCAACAAAGGTTGGTTCATATTTTCTATGGAGTGTCCTCGCATAATAGGACAAGCTTGGATGTTGGTTATAGGGGCTACCTCATGTAAAACCCCATGTTGATGCCATCAAAATCATTGAAGACATGTGTTATGACCCCTACAACAACTCAGGGATATGAGGATTATGAAGAAAGGCGTTAACTAGTTGGGGACAAATGAATCCCAAACTGAATTGGAAAATTCAATGTAAGCTCTACCACTAAAGATTGAGACACTCACGAGAACTCAAGCTCAAGTCCTCATTACTGCACCTTCATTCCCAACCTATGATTAAATGTAGGATTGTGCATGGGCCAAAAGAATGCATTATTGGTGACAAGCTAGTTGCAGCCATGGATGAGATCAACTTTGTTAGGGGAGGAAAATTCTTATAATCAGTACCCCAACAATTTCAATAAAGGACAAGGCTTTAGGCAAAGTCAAGGAATGTTTAGGTCTCAACCCATGCAAAATCAGAGGCCTAGACAAGAGAAGCGACAACCCACTCTTCAAGAAACCATGCTTTAGTATATGGCCCAGAATGATAAGAGAGTGAAGCAGGTGAAGTCCCAATTGACCAATATATAATCTTTCTTGTCACAAAGGCAACCGAACAACCTTCCTTCACAGCTTGAGCCAAATCCTAAGAAGGAGGATGTCGATGATGTGATGACTAGAAGCAAGAGGATTCAAGAGGACTCTGAGGAGAAGGAAGGTTCTTCTTCAAAAGTTGCAGATGACGTCCTTACTAAAGAGGACCAAACACTTGAGAAAATTGAGGATCCTACTAATGGGAACCCAATACCAAAGAAGGAAGGGGAAGAAAAAGGAAGAGATACTAACATCTCCTAAGGTAAGTATACACTTTCCTCAAAGAGTTAAGAATGACTAGTGGGATGTGTAATTTAAAAAATTTCTTGAGGTTATGAGAAAATGCACATCAACCTCCCTTTCATTGAGGCTATTTCATAGATGTCATCTTATGCCAAGCATTTTAAAGAAATTTTATTAAACAAAGGAAAATTGACAAATTTTGACCTATGGATCTTAATGAGGAGTGTTTTGTTGTGGTCCTTAGGAAACTTTCCCCTAAGATGAAAGACCTCGATAAATATACTATTCCTTATTTGATAGGGTAGTCTTACTTTGATAAGCGTCTGTGTGATTTGGGGGCTAGTATAAATTTGATGCTTTATTTCGTCTTTAAGAAATTTGGCATAACACACTTAGAGCCTACTAACATCACTTTTTGCCTTGTTGATCATTCAATTGTCTATCCTAGAAGGAAAATTGAGGATGTGTTGGTTAAGCTAGACAAGTTCCTCTTTCCAATTGACTTTGTAATTTTAGATATGGAGGCAGATGGGGATATTCCTATCATATTAGGACGATCTTTCCTTAGTACTTGTGATTTTCTTGCTGAGGTTAGACTAGTGATGTGTCATCATTTTCTCATATTTCTTAACCTTTTTGTCACCATTTTAATTACTTATTAGCCTTAATTGTCAAATTAATTATGCAGTTTTATCATTTGGGCCTACTGGATTAATTTTGTGTTTTTAATTTAATTTTAGGAGAATTATAAGCAATTGGGTTTGAATCTAGAATTGGACTTGAGCTTGAAGAGAGCAGACTATTTTATTCTACCAAATTTTATCTTATCTAGATATTATTTAGATTTGATCTCATCTAGATATAATCTAGATCTTATCTTATCTTATCTAAATTTTATTTTATTTATGGGCTTGGATTTAAAACAGATTTGTAAGCTTTGGGGCTGAAAACTATATAACAGCACCAAGGTTCTAGTTTAGGCTCTCTTCTCTCTCTCTCTCTCTTTCTTTGGTTTTTAGCTTTTTTTTTTGTTTTGGAGAATAATTCTAGTTTTCTTCGTTTCTACTACAATTTCGTTTTCTATTGATTAATGGAAGGCTAAGTCTCCAGCATTGTTTTCTCTTGAGGATCAAGCACAACTCTCTTTGAGGTTATATTATTACTATTAAATTCTGATCAGGTTTTCCTCTTCGCCAATTACTCTGTATTTGTTGCTATTAATTCATGCATGCTTAGTACTTGATTAATTGTCTCTGCGCTTAATTTACGTTCATGCTTAATGATCGTTCATGATTAATTGGTGTATGTGCTACTTAATCACATAATGAATGCCTTATGTTAAATTTCGCTTAGTAATTTAATTTAGGGTTGGATTAAGTGGTTGAACTGATAAAGGATAAACTCTCGTAACCTAGGATAAGAGACTTGCTTGTGAATCAAGGGGCAGCAACGTGTTTTAATTCTGATATTTTCTAATTCACATCTATTCGCTGTTTAATTTACAAAAGCAAACAACCCCCTCCCCCAATTCGTTACTATTTTTCTACTATCTGTTATGAACGTTTGGTTGACCATTGCTCGTTGGGAGACGACCTAGGATCACTTCCTAGATACTGCATTTTTAATGTTTATTTGATTCAGGTACGACCTCGATCAAATTTGGCGCCGTTGCCGGGGAGCAATGTCCAAAGATTCATAATAGCTAGTGATTCGTGTTTTATGTTTAGTTGTTTTATGCTTTTGTGTTGTGTTAGTGATTGTGTTAGTGTCTTGTTATTTTGTTTAGTGTGGTATTTTGCTTTAGTTTTTCTGTTCAGCGCTTCCCCTATTTCAGTTTTTGTGTTTTGTTGTGAGTAGTGCTTTGCGATGGATTTAGCCACCACTTTTGCTGACCTGGGAAACAGAGTAGTAGTGCAAATCCTTTAGTGACTGCTGCTGACAATTTAATTGGCGATTTTTGTTTTGATAGTTAGGGTTATTATTTTTGGCTGAATTTTGGTGTGGTAGGTTCTTTTGACTCATATTGTGTGAAAAATACCAGGAACACTTGGTGTGGCCAGATTTGAGAGATTAAAAAAAATTTGAGAACTTGTGTTTAGCAAAACTTCAAACGGCCATAACTTTTACTCCGGGTATCAGAATGACTATTATTATATATATATTTGGGGTAAAAAAAAAATTTCCCATACCATGGTAACCCGCCGAAGGCCGACTGAGGTCTCTAGCTAGCCAAAATCACCTGTTTACTAGTTTTTTTTTTTTTCTATTTTTCAAGTTTTATTGTTTTATTTTTCTAAAGTTTCCTTAGGTAGTTTCCATAGTTAGACTTTGAATTTTTCTCTGAAAATTTTTGTGCTATCTTTTCATGATTTTAGGGTGTTGCTTACAAATTTTCAAGTCATTTGGATATCATTTAATGGTAGCTGTAGTTCAAACCTACACTGTTACTTGCATAAGAAGGCAACTAGTTGTGCATGCTAAATGTAGTGTATGACTAGAGGCAATCCATCTGACTTACAACCCTTTGATCCTGAGATAGATTAGTTAGGCATCATTTTATACCTTTTGAGCATCCTGAGCATTCTGTTACTAGTGAGTCTATGCATTCTGTTATTGGTGATTTTGAGCATTCTGATTTTGAACATTCTGAGAACATGGCACAACCTCCACCCCGTGAGAGGACTCTAAGGGAAATGGCTGCACCTGATTTCACCTACGAAAGCTTGTGCATCCAATACCCTGATGAGGATGTCCCATATGTTCTTAAAACTGGACTGATCCATTTGCTTCCAAAGTTTCATGGCCTTGCAGGTGAAGACCCGCACAAACATCTGAAAGAATTCCATATTGTCTGCTCCACCATGAAACCCCCAGATGTCTAGGAGGATCACATATTTCCAAAGGCTTTTCCTCATTCTTTAGAGGGAGTGGCAAAGGACTGGCTATATTACCTTGCTCCAAGGTCCATCACGAGCTAGGATGACCTCAAGAAAGTATTCTTAGAAAAAAGTTTCCCTGCTTCCAGGACCACGACCATCAGAAAGGATATTTCAGGCATTAGGCAACTCAGTGGAGAGAGCCTATATGAATACTGAGAGAGATTTAAAAAACTATGTGCCAGTTGCCCTCACCACCAGATTTCTGAGCAGCTTCTTCTCCAATATTTTTATGAAGGACTCGGTAACATCGAGAAAAGTATGATTGATGCTGCCAGTGGTGGAGCCCTTAGAGACATGACCCCTGCTGAAGCCAGAAATTTAATTAAGAAGATGGCTTCCAACTCTCAACAGTTTAGTGCCAGAAATGATGTTATTGTCATTAGAGGAGTGCATGAAGTAGCCACGAATTCATCTTCATCAGCTGAATCTAAGAAGCTTAAGGGTAAACTAGATACCTTGGTTAACCTGGTAACCCAGTTGGCCTTTAATCAAAAGTCTGTACCTGTCGCAAGACTCTATGGTTTATGCTCCTCTGCCGACCACCACACAGACCTTTGCCCTTCTGTGCAACAATCTGAAGCAATTGAATAACCTGAAACTTATGCTGCAAACATCTACAATAGACCTCCTCAACCTCAGCAACAAAATCAGCCATAACAGAATAATTATGACCTCTCCAGCAATAGGTACAATCCCGGGTGGAGGAATCATCCCAACCTTAGATGGTCGAGTCCTTCACAATAGCAGCAACAACAACAACCTTATTTTCAGAATGTTGCTAGCCCAAGTAGACCATACGTTCCTCCACCAATCTAGCAGCAGCAACAACAACAACAACAACAACAACAATAGCAACAGCCCCAGAAACAACAAACAGTTGAGGCTCCTCCGCAACCTTCCCTTGAAGAACTTATGAGGCAAATGACTATGCAAAACATGCAATTTCAACAAGAGACCAGAGCCTCCATTCAGAGCTTAACTAATCAGATGGGACAATTGGCTACACAGTTAAATCAACAACAGTCCCAGAATTCTGACAGATTACCTTCTCAATCTGTCCAGAATCCCAAAAATGTGAGTGCCATTACATTGAGGTCGGGAAAGCAGTGTCAAGAACCTCAACCAACAACATCTTCCTCATCCGCAAATGAACCTGCCAAACTTCACTCTACTCCAGAAAAAGATGATGACAAAAATTTAAAGAGTAAGTTACCTAACAATTTCTATGCAGGTGAATCTTCCACTGGTAATTTTGATTTACAGAAGCAACATATCTCTCTTCCATTCCCTCCAAGAGAAATTTCCAACAAAAAAATGGAAGAGGCAGAGAAGGAGATCTTGGAAACATTTAGAAAAGTAGAGGTAAACATACCTCTGCTGGATGCAATAAAGCAAATTCTAAGATATGCTAAATTCTTGAAGGAGTTGTGCACTAATAAGCGGAAGCTTAAAGGAAGTGAAAGAATTAGTATGGGCAAAAATGTCTCCGCATTGATTGGTAAATCTATTCCCCAAATCCATAAAAAATGTAAAGATCCAGGTACATTCAGCATACCTTGTATTATAGGGAACAATAAGTTTGACAATGCCATGCTAGATTTAGGAGCTTCTGTTAGTGTTATGCCTCTGTCTATTTTTAATTCTCTATCTCTTGGCCCTTTGCAGTCAACTGATGTGGTGATTCATTTAGCTAATACAAGTGTTGCCCATCCTCCTGGTTTCATAAAGGATGTCTTAGTTAGAGTTGGTGAACTGATTTTTCCTGTTGATTTTTATATTTTGAATATGGAGGAAGGATTTTCTCAAGGATCAGTTCCCATCATTCTAGGCAGACCTTTTATGAAAACTGCTAGAACTAAGATAGATGTTTATGCAGGCACACTATCTATGGAGTTTGGTGATATAACTGTTCATTTTAATATTCTTGATGCTATGAAACACCCATCTGAAGATCTTTCTGTATTTCGTGCTGAAATAATTGACCATATTGTTGATGAATACATGACTTATCTTCATTCTAATCTGCATGTCTGTCACTCTTCATGCATTGAATCTGAATTTGTACTTGATCATATGTCTGAATTTGATGCTGAGAGTGAATCTGAAATTGATATTGATTACATGTCTGGTGATGTTTTACCTCTTGAGATTGATTTTCTAGAGTCAGATAGAACTAACCATGTTTCAGGAAGTGCACATACCTCTGACTTTCTTTATGAGGTACAGGCTGAGAAACCATCTCTTTCTACCATTATCCAGCCGCCCACACCAGAATTGAAGCCTCTGCCATCAAATTTAAAATATGCTTACTTGGATGATAACAAAAGTTTTCCAGTAACTATATCTGCCTCCCTTGCTGATGAGCAAGAGGAGAAGTTGTTATCAGTTCTCAAGAAGCATAAGAAGGCTATAGGCTGGACCATAGCGGATATTCCTGGTATTAGCCCATCCACATGTATGCAACGGATAAATTTAGAGGATGGGGCTAAACCAGTAAGACAGCCACAGAGAAGACTCAACCCGGTGATTCTTGATGTAGTAAAGAATGAGGTAACCAAGCTTTTGCAAGTTGGAATCATTTATCCTATCTCCGACAACCAATGGGTGAGTCCCGTCCAGGTAGTCCCGAAGAAAACCGGCCTCACCGTCATAAAAAATGAGAAGGAGGAGCTGATTCCTACTCGGGTGCATAACAGTTGGAGAGTCTGCATCGACTATATGAGGTTGAACTAGGTTACCAAAAAGGACCATTTTCCCCTGCCATTCATTGACCAGATGCCTGAACGCCTAGTAAGTAAATCTCACTATTGTTTCCTTGATGGTTTTTCTGGTTATATGCAAATCACTATTGCTCCTGAGGATCAAGAAAAGACCACATTCACCTGCCCCTTCGGCACTTTTGCCTATAGGAGGATGGCTTTCGGCCTGTGCAATGCCCCTGGTACCTTCCAACAATGCATGATCAGTATTTTCAGTGATTTTTTAGAAAATTGCATAGAGGTGTTTATGGATGATTTCACTGTATATGGATCCTCTTTTGATATTAGTCTGGAAAAGGTTTTGAATAGATGCATTGAAACTAACATTGTTCTAAATTTTGAAAAATGTCATTTTATGGTTGAGCAAGGTATAGTTTTAGGCCACATTATTTCCAATAAGGGCACTGAAGTAGATCCTGCAAAAATTTATGTTATTTCACAATTTCCTTACCCCTCTTGCGTGCGAGAGGTGCAATCTTTTTTTGGTCATGCAGGATTCTACAGGCGCTTTATAAGAGATTTTAGCAAAGTAGCCCTTCCACTATCCAACTTGTTGCAAAAGGAGGTGGAGTTCGACTTTAATGATAAATGCAAAGAGGCTTTTGATTGCCTCAAAAGAGCACTGACTACCACCAACATCATCTAGGCACCCGACTGGACAACCCCTTTTGAGCTTATGTGTGATGCATCAAATTATGCATTGGGGCTGTCCTTGCTCAGAAAATAGATAAATTGCCCAGGGTGATATATTATTCTTCTAGGACTTTAGATGTTGCCCAAGCGAATTATACTACTACTGAGAAAGAGCTACTAGCCATAGTTTTTGCTCTTGAAAAATTTCATTCTTATTTGCTTGGTACTCGCATTATTGTTTATACTAACCATGCAGCTCTAAAGTACTTGTTGAAGAAGGCTGATTCAAAGCCTAGATTGATCCGATGGATGCTCTGGCTCCAAGAGTTTGACTTGGAGATCCGTGATAGGAGCGGAGCACAAAATTTAGTTGTTGATCATTTAAGTCGGATCGAACGTGTGTCTGATGAGGATTCACCCATTCGGGATGATTTCCCGGATGATCATTTGTATATACTGTATATTATTTCTGATTCTCTTTCTACTCCCTGGTTTGCTAACATTGTCAATTATTTAGTTGCTTCTGTTTTTCCTCCCTTAGCATCTAAAGCTCAAAAAGATAAAATTAAAAGTGATGCTAAGCATTTTATTGGGATGACCCCTACTTGTGGAAATTGTGCAGTGATCAGGTCATTAGACGATGCATTCCAGATCATGAGACTGACTCAGTTCTGCGGTTCTGCCATTCTTCTGCACCGGGAGGTCATCTTGGTGTTCAAAGGACAGCTCTCAAAGTGTTTGACTGTGGCTTTTATTGGCCCACCATCTTTAAACATGCGTGGAAGATCTATAGCACTTGTGAGCAGTGTCAGAGAGCAGGAAGTGCACTTACATGGAGACAACAAATGTCTCAGCAACCCATGCTATTCTGTGAGGTGTTTGATGTCTGGGGCATAGATTTCATGGGCCCTTTTTCCTGTCTCTTTTGGTTATGTTCACATTCTCCTTGCAGTTGATTATGTTTCAAAATGGGTGGAAGCCAAGCCCACTAGAACTAATGATGTTAAGATTGTTGCAAATTTTGTCAGATCTAATCTGTTTTGCAGGTTTGGAGTACCTAAAGCAATCGTTAGTGATCAAGGAACCCATTTTTGCAAAAAATCAATGCATGCCTTGCTTAAAAAGTAGGGGGTTGTACACAGGGTATCCACACCATACCACCCCCAAACCAATGGATAGGCAGAAATTTCTAACAGGGAGATCAAGAGAATTTTTGAGAAGATTGTGCTGCCAAGCAGGAAAGATAGGAGTACCAGGCTTGATGATGCCCTTTGGGCACATCGGACTACCTACAAAGCACCCATAGGAATGTCTCCTTATCGGGTTGTCTTTGGAAAGGCATGTCATCTTCCAGTGGAGATTGAGCACAAAGCATACTGGGCAGTGAAGACCTGCAACTTCTCTATGGATCAAGTTGGTGAGGAAAGAAAGTTGCAACTGAGTGAGTTAGATGAGATCCGCCTAGAAGCGTATGAGAATGCCAAGTTCTACAAAGAAAAGACCAAGAAGTTCCATGATAGCATGATAATTAAGAAGGACTTCATGGTTGGGCAAAAAATGTTATTGTATAATTCTAGGCTTGGACTCATGAGTGGTAAGTTGAGGTCTAAGTGGATTGGTCCTTTTGTTGTTACTAATGTTTTTCCTTATGGTACAATTGAAATCAAAAGCGACTCCACAAACAAGAGCTTCAAGGTCAATGGACACCGACTTAAGTCATTCCTCACAAACCCTTCTTTAGTGGACGTAGTGGTGGAAGAGACTTCCTTACTCCACCCTACTTTTCCTCCACCATGACTTAGGGAGTTTTTCGTTTCCTATCTCCTTCTTTACTTTTATTACATTTGTCTGATTCTATTTGATGGTTTAATTGCTTTTAATCTTTTACTTGTGCTACATTGAGGACAATGTGTTGTTTAAGTATGGGGGGAGTGTTCTTTGGTTTTGCTAGTTTTGTTAGTTTGGTTAGTTGTGTTAAATTTGTTAGTTTTGTTGGGTTTCTAGTTTAATATTTTAGGTCAATTATGTTTGCATGTACAACTTTGCATATTTTTCTTTGAATTATAGGATATGTTCAAGTAATGGGTAATTGTTTTGAAAATAAAAATCGCTTGACATTTTGTGATTTGAAGTCCTTGTTTTTCCTCTACATGTCATGATAGTTTTGAAAGCTCAATTTGGAAGTGATAAGTTTACCTTTGTGAGAATTTGAGCCATCATCATAATCATTTGGTGTGTTTTGCCTCATTGATTGCTTGCACAATAGCCTTGGCTTGATTCTTGTTGATGCTTCCTAATTCACATGCATATTTGGAAATGATTTAGGAAATTTTGTTCTTATAAGCCTCTAGCCAAATGGACTTACCTTGAATTAATCCCTTTGATAGCCCTTTGAGCCTATGTTTCCCTTTCTTTGTTTTGAAGCTCATTACAAGCCTTAAGTGAAAAACCATGATCTCACCTTAACCTTAAGGAATTTTGGAGCTTTGGAATTGTTTTGGGAATAAGTGTGGGGGGTTTTGTTGGATAACATATTTCATTGGCTATACTTCATGATGTATTTTGGTCCATACTTGATGTACATTGCATACTGGTTAAATGTTGGACATGCTGAATGATATGCTATTTCTCAAATGCTACAGTGCAAAAAAAAAAAAATTAGTTGAATCAATTCGAAAAAAAGAAAAAGAAAAGCAATAAAGTTGAGTGAATAAGATCTTAAATGGAAAAAGAATGATGAGACTCTTGGCTCTACTCTTTGCGTTTAAATTTTATCTTTAGGTTTTGTTATTTTTTCTTAATATGCACTTATTCCCATTGCTCCTCTATTCCTTTGGGATTTAGCTACTTATTCCATATTTTTCCCTACCTTGTCCTTGGCCCCATTATAACCTTAAAAGACCTTTTGATCCTCATGTGCTTGTGTTTATGGGTTGATTGTCAATTTTAGAATCTTGCCAAGTTTACGTGGTGTTGGTTTTCATGGGTGCTTTGAGGGTAAATAGTAGCCTAGACACTTGAGAGATAGAGTGTATATCTTGTGAGGCTTTATCACTTTTCATTCTTGAGCTGATTAACTATTTTGCCATGATTGGGTTGTTTGGATGATTTTCACAAATGTCTTGACTCTTTGGATCTCTTCATGTTAGATGTTACCCATTTTTTTCATTCCTTGATATTCATTGAAAAATATGTAATTGTTGTTGTGTCTATTTGTTTCTCTTTAATGTCTCTAAATTTGTCCCTTGCTTTGTTTTTTTTTATTTTCCCAAGAGTGCAAAAGGCTAAGTGTGAGGGGATTTGATGTGTCATCATTTTCTTATATTTCTTAACCCTTTTTGTCACCATTTTAATTACTGATTAGCCTTAATTGTCAAATTAATTATGCAGTTTTATCATTTGGGCTTACTGGATTAAT
The DNA here is from genome assembly GCF_000004515.6 of Glycine max. NCBI lineage: Eukaryota > Viridiplantae > Streptophyta > Magnoliopsida > Fabales > Fabaceae > Glycine > Glycine max. The sequence continues at coordinate 27,874,996 of NC_016089.4, forward strand.
TTTGTGTTTTTAATTTAATTTCAGGAGAATTATAAGCAATTGGGCTTGAATCCAGAATTCGGCTTGGGCTTGAAGAGAACAGACTATTTTATTCTACCAAATTTTATCTTATCTAGATATTATTTAGATTTGATCTCATCTAGATATTATTTCATCTAGATCTTATCTTATCTTATCTTATCTAGATTTTATTTTATTTATGGGCTTGGATTTAAAACAGATTTGTAAGCTTTAGGGCTGAAAACTATATAACAACATCAAGGTTCTAGTTTAGGCTCTCTTCTCTCTCTCTCTCTCTTTGGTTTTTAGCTTTTTTTTTTGTTTTGGAGAATAATTCTAGTTTTCTTCGTTTCTACTACAATTTTGTTTTCTATTGATTAATGGAAAGCTAAGTCTCCAGCGTTGTTTTCTTTTGAGGATCAAGCACATCTCTCTTTGAGGTTCTATTATTACTATTAAATTCTGATAAATTTTTCCTCTTCACCAATTACTCTGTATTTGTTGTTATTAATTCATGCATGCTTAGTGCTTGATTAATTGTCTCTGCGCTTAATTTACGTTCATGCTTAATGATCATTCATGATTAATTGGTGTATGTGTTGCTTAATCACATAATGAATGCCTTATGTTAAATTTTGCTTAGTAATTTAATTTAGGGTTAGATTAAGTGGTTGAACTGATAAAGGATAAACTCTCGTAACCTAGGATAAGAGACTTGCTTGTGAATTAAGGGGAAGCAACGTGTTTTAATTCTAATATTTTCTAATTCACATCTATTCGTTGTTTAATTTACAAAAGCAAACAACCCCCCCCCCCCCCCAATTCGTTACTATTTTCCTACTATCTGTTATGAACATTTGGTTGACCATTGCTCGTTGGGAAACGACCTAGGATCACTTCCTAGATACTACATTTTTAATGTTTATTTGATTCGGGTACGGCCTCAATTAAATTTTAGACTAGATAGACTCACCCTTAGATTAGGGGATGAGAAAGTAATGCTTAATTTGTTTGATACTTTGAAACAACCTTTCTTATTTTCTTCTTATAGTTACATTGAGTTTGTTGATATATATAATGCATTGATGGAGGGGGTGTTCTCAAGTGTGAGGATTTCTGACCCTTTAGAGAGAGTTTTCATTGATGGGGACCTTGACTGGGAATATCTTAGCTCGCAACAATCTTTGCATAAGCAATCCTCTTGGTGGAAAGACATAGGCAAAGTTTTTGGATGGAGAGATCAAGGTGGGTGGTTTGACTCACACATACCATGGAGGGTGGGGGATGGAAAACAGGTTAAGTTTTGCGACGATATTTGGGTTGGTGGTGACAAACTTTCATCAATATATTGTAGAGTGTATCAAAACTCAGTGCATAAGGAAGGGTGAGTGAGTGACTTGGGGATGTGGAGAAGAAAGGTGTGGGAGTTGGATTTGCATGGAGAAGAAGATGGTTTGCATAGGAAGGTGTGATGTTGGATAGTTTTATGAGGATATTGTGACTGTATCTCTAAAGAAACTTGTTGCGGATGTGAGGGTGTGGGATCTTGAAGGGTTTGGGCTTTATTAGGTATCCTGGTCTATGATGTGTTGGTACAATAGAACCATGTGGAGGATAGTAAGTTCCTTAAAATTGTCTGGAAAATCAAAGTTCCATTGTCAACATTACATTTTGTGTGGAGATTGGTACTTCACAGGTTGCCTACTTGAGCTAATCTTAGAAAAAGAAGGATGCAAGTGAGTGATGATTCTTACTTGTGTCCATTTTGTGGTATGGTGGAGTCTAGCTTGCACTTGTGTCTCTCATGTTATATCTCAGATAGGCTGTGAAAGTGGTGCTACTCTTAGATGGGCATTCAAATTGTTATCCCCCTTTCCATTGAGGCCCACTTCTAGAAACATGACTAGATGTTGCTCACGAAAAAATGATTGCATGTGTGGAACATGACTTGAGTGGCTATGCATTGGTCATTTTGGAGGACTAGAAATGATATAATCTTTAACAGAGATAATTTATCTTTTTATGGGATTATGGAAAATGTCTAGTTGAAGTCTTGGGCGTGGATGAAAGTAAGAACTATCTGAAAAAAATGATGGAACTTACAAACCAAGAGGGAGAGGGAGGTTGAATTGGTTCTAAATTAAATCAAACAAAAAAAATAGAGTTTTGAAAAACTTTCTTTTCCAAGGTGTGTTTTGAAAAACTTTCTTTTCCAATGTGTGTTTGATGCATGTTGGTTGTGCGTGTGACCTATCTGTGAGAACATGTTAGTAAATTATTTTGTTTTCTAGGTAATAAATATGGAAGAATGAGAATACAAATGTATTAGAATAATTATTATAAATAATTAAGCTACTTTTTATGAATAAAAAATGTGATTTCAATTTATTTTGTGAATGTAAATGAAAAATTTAAGTAAAGACCCTCCTAGATCTCAATCACGTTTTTATAAAAATAAAGAAGCTAAATTCTATTTCTTTCTTGATAAATATCAAGGTTAATTATAAATAATATAGTTAAATATTTTCAAGTAATTATTTAGTTTAGTTAGTGATTATTTCTCTTAAAAATCATTATTTTATATGAAATGTTTGTTAATCGTTAAAGAGAGGGTCAAAACTCGAAACACGCTGGCGTACGTGTGGAATAGGATCCACCCTGAGTCAAACTGGTTGATCTTTTCGTTGTGGGACCCAGGTACACACTCGTCGGCAAAAGCACCAGTTTGGGGTCTTTTTAGAAACTATTTACCAAAAAGGGGCTGTTTTGAAACTATTTACTGGGGGGTCTGTTTTTATTTGTATTACGCCAAAGGTAGAGGCGCAATTCAACGGGGAGCTGACAAGTGGCATTGATTTGTTGTGTCAAAAACTTTGCGCAATGGGTTGCTACACATGCAGTGGCACAACCACTTTTGGATAGGCTATGACAGTGTTGACTGCTTTGGACAACACGTGACCAGCTGAAAAGGTATTGTGGCATGTCAGTTGGAGCAACCCTTTGCTCAAATTAACTAACTAAAACGTATTGCGCCATTACTACCGACGCAATACATGCTTATATAAACGAGACACACTTTTTGCTACATTTCTGCATCTCTCCAATTTTCTTTCTCTGGTACATTTTCGCATCTCTCTAATTTTCTTTCTCTCTATATTATAACTTTGTTGATATTTCTTCTGTGGGGGTGAAAATCGGTAATATATTTATTAATTTTTTATTAATTTGTATTATTTTTTTATGTTATTATAGCTAATGAAAATTATTGATGGCATATTGATTTATTTTGTAGGTTTTATTATAAAAATGAGTTCTTCGATTATTGTTCTGGTTTATTTGAACGGAAGAATATTTCAAAGTGACGACGACATCAGATTTGAAGGCCCTAAAAAGGCTATTCAAATTAAACGTTGTATAACTTTTGATGGGTTAAAAAAAAGAATTTGTGATAAGGTAAAAATAGATAAAAATGAAAGTATATCTAGTATGACTTGTCGGTTTTTAGTTGCAGGTAAATATATTGCATGTATAATCCAGACTGCAGTAACAGAGGAATAATTTCTGTCAGTGGTTGTTCTATACCCTGATAAGTTGGAATCGCTTGCCTCATTCTTAATTTTCTATCTGCATCCCCGTTCCAAATATGTTGGGACACATGTTGCTTTTGCATCCACAACACATCATTTTCACGTGGTCCACATACCACATCAAAACTGGATGAGGAGGATGATGAACTTGCCATATCAAATACACTGCATATTACAAAAATAATTAAATTTATTTAAAACCTTATTAATAACAACAAATATCACAAACAATTTAAAAATTCCATTTACAATCTCACATATAATAATTAAGTTACATAACAACTTAAAAAAAATCACAATATCATATATTACAAAAAATTGTAAAAAACTAATATTCCAAATAAATTTCTAAACCAGAAAGGTTAATAAACCATTTGGTTACAAACTACACTTATTTATAATTTTTTTCTATTAATTTTTCCGTTATCATAACACGCATCAAATGTCATCTTTATATATAAATCGGAATAGTCATGTTAAACGAGAATAAGGACTTTTTTACAAGAGTGTTTTTACATTTTTTTTTATAAAAACAAGTATTTTTTAGATTTTTTTAACTTTTTATCTCTTTTGATCTATTTTTTATCTTTATTTCTAAATTTAATTTCAATAGTTTTTTTAAATATCAATAGTTATAAATAACCTTATCTTAATATAAATTATTTATCATAAATTTAAAATATTTTACAAGTTTAAAATATTTATTTATTATGAAATTTAATAATAATATAATTTATATATTAAAAAATATTTATTTATTATAAATTTTAATTATATAAAATAAATAATTATTTAATATATTAGACAAACTAAAACATTAATTATCTATCTCTAAATAACTAGCATTTGATGTCAATTAATTCTCCGTCCATATATAATAATGCATCCGCGTGAAGACTCATTTTTCTTTGTATCTATAACAATATGTAATCAGAATAATTTAATTTGGTCTCCACACTTTGCCACAATTATTTTACACCCATTAATTATTCTAAACACTATCCACTACTCCCTTTTTATTACTTTTTTTCTTCTCATTTTCTATTTATCTTTCTCTTTTATTGTATTTTATTATATAAAAAATGTAGAGACACAAACGTAATTTTCCTTAGGCTCTCTAGAAGTGAAATAAAATTAAAAATAAAGTAAAAACGTGTTATGAAGAATCATGCATGTCACAAGGTAAAATTATATTTAACTTTTAATTTTATAATGTTAGTATTATATCTAACAATAAAAAAACAAATTGAAAAAATTGAGGGGGCTAACGTGCCCCTGAACATGTCATACTCATTAAATATTTTAAATATACATATAATATCACCTATTTTAATATATGTAAGTGTCATTAGCAATAATAAAAAATATGAGCTAAAATTATTATGAGAGACATATCAAACTACAAGAGAGAGAGAGCAAGTTGGGATGGAAGGGAGTAAAAAATACTTATCGGGAAGAAGGAAGCTGCTCGAAGAGTGTTTGCTGCAAGTGAAGAAGTGAACGAACGACATGCATTTTCACTTTATAAATGGGGAAGGAGTAATAAGGAGTATTGCTCCAGGAGGTTTGGCGCAACACACCCCTCACATGCGTACTTGCACCCTGTGTAGCACTTGTGCCCTACCCTATGCCTATGCTGACCAAAAGTGGTTGTTACTGTATGTGTAGCAACCCATTGCGCAAAGTTTTTGGCACAACAAATTTATACCACTTGTCAGCCCTGGTTGAATTGCGCCCCTGCCTTTGGCGCAATATAAATAAAAATAGACTCTCCTAGTAAATAGTTTCAAAACAACCCCTTTTAATAAATAGTTTTTAAAAAGACCTCAAACTGATGCTTTTGTCCACACTCGCCACTAGTCATTACGCTGCCGTTTCTTCTTATATTTTCATACTACTTATATTTCACACGTGAGCTTAAATTATGAAGAAGTCATTTGTGGTGTACAGTTTTGATACATTTTTAAATATATTTTTATTATTTGATGAACACCGTATAAAATAATTATTATATTAATCATAAAATATAATTTATTGCACCTCATTCCAAATTTCCAATCCTAACAACACGAATTAGATTTATATTAATATACAACAACACGTGTTAGTTTGTAAAGAAAACAAAATGACAGCAAATATGTCTTAAAATAACTAAACTTACAAAAAAAACTAGAAAAAAGGCTCCTTGCTGGTGTTATTTTTAAATATAATTACTATGAGAATTTTAAACAGGTAATGATAAAAAGTTATAGTAACTCAATTGATTTTTTTTATTATATGAAGTGTAAACACACGGTGTGGTCTTCAACAGAAAAAATGCAATGCCTTCATAAAGAGATGCTGAAGAAATATAAATGCAATGCAAAATGAAGAAGAAACATATTTATATTTTTTAAAATAAAAAAAACTCACACCAAATGAGAAATGTATGGTTTAATAAAGATGTGACGGGGCATCTTATAATCTTATTATATATTTATAACGTGTTAATATATACAAGATCAAGTAACATCATATGTTAAATTTCGTAAAATAGTATTTTCAATATTTTTTTATTAAAAGTAAATTTATCAATAAAATAATTTAAATGTTTGTAAATATGCAATTGAATAAAAACAGCTATATTTTAAATCACATGCAATACTTTAAAACAAAATGAAATGATTACATATCGATTATTTTTTATTTATGTGAAATTTTGTGAACTTAATTTGTTTTATGCAACTTCGAATTCAATAGATTGAGAAAACTTCCTTTTAATAAAAATTTATTGAATGTGTGTGATTTTACTAAGTTTGATACTTAGTATCATTTGATTCTCTCTCCCACGCACACACTTATGCCGAATTTGTTAGTGTATATCCCCTTCTTTTTCTTTATTAACAACTTATACCCGAAGTGTATTTTAAGAAAATTAAAATTAAGACTTATGAACATATTGCTTTTAGAAAGAAAAGATAGAGGAGAGAAAAAAAAAAGTGAGGGAAGAGCAATGGCAAGAAGAGAAAGATGAAGTTACATACTTACATCATTAGACTATTAATTAACATTATTTTAGTCCGCAAATTGGTTACTGATCGAATCAGTTACTTTGGTCCCTAAAAATACAATGGTACAATTACCGAAAATCATTGTGAAAGCTTCCTGAAATCTTCATTTTGATTATTGTGAATATGTCTACCGGTGTTTTTTTTTAAATAAAAAAAAAAAACATGTTTATACTGGGCAACCATGTTGCTGCCAAAGTTGCAGAGCTCAAGACATATCATACAGTTGCTAATGGAAAAAGTGAATTGTTAACGGCAAAAACTAACTTATTAATGAAGTTCAGATTAAAGAATTTGTTGGTCATTTTTTTATATTTTAAAAATTACTAGATAACAGGACAAGCTATAGAAGGGATTGCAAAACAATCAAAGGCGGAAGAAAAAATCTAAGATATTGTGTCACAATTTCAAGGATCAAAATAAACAATAATTTATACAAACAAAAAATCTCTTTTTAGCAAAAATTTAAACCTTAATTCATCATAATATATGGGAGACTAATTCATTTTCTTAAGTTTTATTTTTATATAATTAAAATTTATAATATATATATATATTTAAATAGTAATTAGATATATAATTTGAAAAGTGAGGTTTTCATAGTTTTAAATTTTCACTTGTTTTAATATTTTTTCCTTTTTAGTAAGTATCACATATTATCTCCACAACTAGTCAAATTTATGTTATTTTTTCATTCACCTCAAACTACTCTTTTTTTATTTACATATCTTATTCATAAAACCGTCTTCATTGAAAACTCCTTATTTATAAAATTACTACTACCTTATATATCAAAACGATTCTTGATCAACTTTTGTCGTTTCGCTGTCCTAAAATATATATCAAAACGATTCTTGATCAACTTTTGTGGTTTCGCTGTCCTAAAAAATATTTTTCCTAATAGTGATGCATACTAGTCACCCACCCAATTAGCATGAATTGTCTATTAACTCCCATTCCATTCCAGCCAGTTCTCTTGTGAAGGAAATGATGAGATTACTCTTTCAATTTTTTTTTCTTCTATTCAAAACTTATTTGAACAAATTCTAAAATATAAAATATCTTTTTTGTACTTTTTATATAAATGATTTTGTACAATTTAAACAATTTTTCCTGGAACAATTGTTAATTAATAAGAAACTTTTTATTTAATAGATAATATTTTGTATAACATAATATATCATATTTATAATGATATTAAAATATATATTATAAAATTTAACTTAATTTAAGTTTTATATTTGTTTTGTTCTACAAATTAACTATATATACAATTATGTACAAAAAACCTATATATACAATAAATATTGATATATTATCCTAAAATGTCAAGTTAACCTAGTTATGTTTAATATATTTTGAGTTTCAATAGGATGAGATTCAAGATCAAATAAAAAAATAGAATAATGTATATAAATATTTTATTATTTTCCATATCATATTAACTTCTCTCATTTCTCTTTGTCTTTTTACTTATTACATCATAAATCTTATCGTATTTATAATTTTTTTTATTTTTTTTCTCTCACTAAAAAATAGCCTAATTTAAATTTGATGCCTAAATTAAAAAAATGGAACAAATTATTAAGAACCAAGAAGTCCCAATATTAAGGGTATACTATAGGAAGAGAAAGAACCAACGTAATGTAGTGGGTAGATAATAGGAATTTTCCCTTGGCACGATAATAGGAATTCTCTCTGATTTTCTCTCTCTCCCTCTTTGTCTTTCTTTCAATACCCACTTTGGTTCGACAAGATCTATCAAATTGTTTCCTATACTTTCCAAATTCAAATTATCTTAATTGTTATTAAATTAATCATTACAAATTATAATAGAATAATCTTATAAATTTAAAAATAAAATTATTTTATCATATTTTTTACACATTAAAAAAAATAAAATTTAAATTTTTCTAAAGATTAATTTATCATCACATAATACTTTTAACCGATTTGATTATTTATCCAAAAATATAATAAGAAATTCAGACTGAGTGACTGACTAAAGACAAATGTAAACCGGGTCCAACATTTCCCCTACTCTCTTCAAATTTCAAATCTTTCTCCTACTGTTTTGCTATCCCGAGACACTCACTCGAATATCAAGTGGTAATACTAATCGTCTTTTCCTTTATCTCATTCTTCTTTGCGATCTTTTTTACTCTGATAACAGTCATTTGGGTGAATATATAGTGTTGCAGTGATTCAAAACCAAAACGCTAGAGCGAGAAATTCAGGTGCGCATTCTCTTCCTTGGGGTTCTATAACTTCATTTTCCTCTTCACCAAATTTATGAAAATCACTGTAATAAATCCCTTTTGGTGCTATTATGAAATGTTATGCCAAGTATTTCTAGGTTTTCCCTGGTAGTTTTAGGGGGGTTATCACTTCCCCAAGGTTTTCCATTAGATGCTAATATTTAATCAAAAGAAAATTAACGTTTCTTATGTCAGGTATCAATAAATAGAAGGAAAAGAAATGAAGACGAAGAAGAAGAGGCAGAGGACAGAGAAAAGGAGAGGGACAGGCGACTTGCCTAATTGTGTTCTGCTCCAGATAATGGAATTTATGAACACAAAATATTCTGTTCAAACTTGTGTATTATTGTCTAAACGATGGAAGGACCTTTGAAAATATCTCACTAGTCTCTCTTTCAGCCGTTTCCAAAGAGATAATTTGTGTGGCCGTGGTTACTTTATTACAAATTTGTGTCTTGGGTTCTGTCTAGTCGAGATGGTTCCGTCTCCCTTCTTAATCTTAATCTCTCTGGGCCGATGGTTTGCAGGGGCGCCCAACCTCTTGAATAAGCAAAATACCCAGCGGCTGGCAATCGATGCAGATTACATTCCTGATTGTTTTTTCCCTCTCATCTTTTGCTGCCAGTTTTTGACCTTCCTTAAGCTTTCCATTTATTCCCATTTGCCAAAATCTCTGCAGTTTCCAGCATTAAAAAGCTTGCATCTTGTTAATGTTGGATTTACTGCAATTGACCGTAGCTGTGCTGAGCCCTTTTCAACTTGTAACTCGTTGAATACATTCCTTTCCGCAGGATGCAAAAGTCCTCTGCATATCTATGCCAACCTTCATAGTTTGACCCTTGTTAATGCCACTCGATATTTTGCTCACGGAATTGTGCTTTCTACTCCTAACCTTAGATCTCTCACTGATATGTCATCTTATTTACCAACTCTTTGTATGCAATCTTTCTTTCCTCAAACAAGTAAAAATTGATGTGTAAACCTATTTTCATACTCATTTTGAGAAGCAACATTTAGCCCTTATTAGTTTGCTGTACGTGCTCGCAGATTATGTAAAGACACTGATACTCTCTTTGAGTACCCTTGAGATTTTAAATTAAGTTACTTTATTTTATTCTCTTTATTTTTACTATTGAAGTTTTGAAATTGCTCATAATATCATTACCTTTATGTGAAATTTCTGTCATCTTGCCTTTCAAATTATCCTTCAAACTGTATCTCTAATTAACTCTCATTGAGTAGGATCTCTCATCTTCTGATTTGGTGACAACTCAAATTCCTTGTTATGTTCAATTGAAGTCATTGAAATTGAAAACGAAATCTTCATCAAATATATCTGATGAAGGAGTTAACAGGATAATAGAGTTCTTACTTGAAAAATCTCTGGTGGCCAAAGTTGATGCTATTAATTGCTGAGAGTATGCATACTTGAACTCTTTAGGTGATGAGTGTTACATGTTGTTCAGTTTTTGCGGCATTTTATGTTTGCTTCTCTTCCCTATACCTGCTTAGTCTCTTCTCAGTTCTCAGAATCACAGCAAGTTATAGGTTGCTATATCATGAGCTTCTTGTTGATCCCCTTGTAGTTGTAGCCTTGTGTTTTTGCTATATTTGGCTATGGTGGACGACAATATTTAAGTAACTATTATTGTGGAAACTGGCAAACAATCTATATGATTTATACTATTTCTTGCTCTGTTTTTGTTTGTTGGTGTCATATAATGACCGTTGTCAAGTTTTAATTAATGAAAATGGATCAAAATTCAAATAGGGTTTCTCTGTGATTAAGGATAAGAATGATAAGAATGCTTGATGGACATAATTATGTTCAATTTCACATCTGAATATTTTAGGATTAGTTTCTAGGAAGATCTAAATATCCTTACAGTTTGCTGTAAGGATTTTATTTTGTCTTCTTAAATTGCTGTAATATTAGATTTAAGATAATATAATAAAATCCTTACAATTTCATGTTGGTTATATAGTATAATAAGTTAATAACATGCAGTTAGTTGCATAAGTTTGGTTGCTTGGTTGCTTGTTTCTTGTTTCTTGTTTTCAGTAATACACCTAAGATTCACCTATGACCAGTGGTGGGTGAATTTGATTTTGAACTTTTAAGTGGTGTTTTATTTGTTGCTTGTGTTTTTTGGTTGATATGTCTTCACTAATAATTTCAAAAATACCTCCTTATTTCCTCATTGTTTTCTGTTTCTGGATTTTGGGAAGGAAATGGTGTAATTAACAAGAATTTGTTTTTGCCATTTCCTTTACAAAATTTACCCAGAACTTTTGCCAGAAATATTTTGATTTTTGTATTTGATGGTGTTAAATATGTCCCAGTTTGAACAGAGGATATTGATGCTGAAAAACTGAAGTTTGATGTTTCAAAATTCAAACCATGAAATTGATTAGCTTAGGTCCTGTTCAGGGTTGTTTTTTGTTTTTAATTTTGAAAGTTTTAAAAAATAAAACCAGTTTTTTTGTTGAGTTTTCAGTTTCAATTTATTTTGGTTTTTAATCCTTAAAAAGTTGTTGTAAATTGAAAATACATTCCTTGAGTGTTATCAGATTACTAGTCTACTGAATGAAAGATGAAGAAAAATCATACAAACATTCCAACCTTTGCATTATTTCAAACTACTCATTTGCATCATCCAAATCCCCAACCCGCACATACCCAACTATACAATTTCAACTAAAAGTCCCTCTGCATTTCATCAAACAACTAGCGGGCAGTGAAAAACATGGCGTGAAAAATCCCAGAAATGCAGAAGACCTCCGTAAGAATTCATCATAGTCTCAAATAAGCAACAAACCACATAAGAGTGTTCTCTGAATCTCAGAAAAATAACGCCATATTCATCACAAAATTAAGCAACAGTAAAACCCCTAATCCCAGATCTGAATTAAAAAAAACAAATCACCAGTCACCACGGCATCCACCAATCAACGCAGAAAATCTGAACTACCATGTCCATCGACCGAATCATGCTCACCACAACCTCCCACTTTGGCATCAGTGGTGGCTCCATATCCCTTTCTCGTTCTTGATCAAACAACAACGAGATGCACAAACGAGAGGGAGAGTGGTGGGTAGGGAGCAACAAACGGAGACGAGTGGCAGCGAGCGATGACGAGCGGCGTACAAATGAGAGAGAGGTAGAAGCGAGAGGGAGAGGCACGGGCAGAGGGCAGCGTGAAGGTAAGGGAGTTTGAGTGATAGGGTCAAAAAACATAAACAAGAATCAACAAACCAAATTTTATTGTTTTTCAAATTGGGTAAAAACTGTTGTAAAAAGAAGTAAAAAACATAGTCCAATTTTTATTGAACATGTTTTCATTTCGAAATTACATTTTAAAACAAAAAACCGAAAACTAACAACCATCATGACCGGGGCCTTAGTTTCTCATGCTCAGCTGATTTTAAATTCAAATTTTGACTTTATTGTTCTCTGCATTTTGTCTGTGATTGGCATACCATGTTTTAACAGAAAAATTACTTTGGACATCAGGGTTACCATATGAGGCATGATTATTTAAACTTGTACTATTTTCTGTTACATACATAATGAATTTGGAGTACATGGTATTGTGGATTATATTAAACTGATATGCTGAGCAGAAAAATATGGGCTGAGGGAGGAGAATCTTGCACTATGATTTGTTGAAGAGGAACACATGGTATTGATACTAGGTTACTATCTGATACAAATATTTGCCATCTGCCATGCTTAGTCAGAATGTGCTGCCATAAAACTTGGCAGATGTGGGGAACAAACTATGTAAATCTTGGCTGAGACATGGAATTGTGATTCATGCCATGACCAAAATGTTTGACAACAATTATAGTTTATTTTTCTCTACTTTTCACTGAAAGACTGATCTCATAATCCATATATTTTCCATGTACTTACATGGTTGGAATATTTTTTTTCTTCATTTCAAATTAAAATCTACCAAGCACTTGGACTCATTTTTTTGTTTCTTCTGTTCTTTGTTTTCCTGTGATTCCAGTAAGTGACCATCATAATTGGAGTTGGTTATGGCTGTATCCAGGCTGATGTCTGCTTTTGCTCAAGCTAGCATAGTGCTCTAGGCTTAAGGTTTATCATCCATTGGATCTTGGGATGAAAGGATTTATCATGGATGTTTCTCTTTTTGGATTATAAATAGATTAACCAAAATCCTTTATAAATTGTTGTTCCCTTGTAGTTAATATTTATGGGTTGTGTGGTAGTGGTACTAGCCGTATGAAAATTCTGTATCATGCCCCTATCCATGTTTTGAATGTTATATTATTTATTTTAACATTATACTATTTGTATCATATCCCTGTTTGTATTATTTTGGCATTATATTTTTTAAAATTTAATATAGTATTAGTGATGTTGAAAAAGAATAGAAAGATTGGAAGATAAAATATTATTTATTTTTTTCATACAATAAATATAATCATATAAATATTTTTCTCTTCCCATCTTCCTATTCTTTTTCTACATCACTTATACCATTTTTAAATAATATTACAAAAATTGATTCTATGAAAAATATATCAAATAATAAATTGTATACTTTATTTATAAAAACATTTTATACTTATTTGTGTTATATAAATTTATTATTTTTAATCCAGATGTAATATTGAATAAGTAATTTCATTTCACATAAAGTAATAGTGTATATTTTTTATGAAAATTTTTAAAATCAAAACTAAAACCAACCTTCCAATTATTTTAATCTAATAGTTTGTATTCATGAAAAATAAATCGCACAGCATATAAGATATTTATATTTTCTTTATGCATTAGAAGATTAGAAGCAAAAAGATACAAAAGGGGTGCTAGCTGAGGAGGACATCGTTGCATTTGAACATAAGATTCCAGCGAACTAGAGTTCCATGCTTCGCGAGCCAATCTGCGCAAGAGTTTTTCTCATGCCGAGAATGCTGAAGAGAAATTGACCATTCTAATTGAATGAGTCTCTTTGTATCAAATTTAGAGTCACTCTGGAGTCTGATTCACAAATAACAATCATCTTCCCTCCATTCCAATACTTTAGGAGACCATGCATAGTGGAATGTAAGAAGTTTCGTCTTAAGACATGTAGACACAACACATAAGAAATTTATAATCTTAATTTCAAAATTTATGCATAAAAATAGTAGCAGGCATAATTAAATTAGATTTTAAATTTTCAAAATTAAAAATATAAAAGTATTACAAAAATTATTGTTCGAATAGTTTTTATCAAAATATACTAATTACTTATTTTTCTAAAACTGAAAATTACAATATCTCAATTTTTTATAATATAATTCAATATTAATATTCATTTCAATTTAATTTATTTTTTTATAGAAAAAATAATGTTAAAATTGAAAACTAAATCTAAAAACCCAATTAGTATTTATATACTTTTTAATTGCAAAAAAATAATTTTACTTATCTTTTAAATTGATTTTTTTTAATATGAATAGTTGTAAAAACAAAAATTTACTACTCAATTTATCTCCAAAATATAAATTGAAAATATAATTATTTTTAAATTAAAAAATGCAAAATAGCTATTTTTATATTTTAAAATTAAAAAGATTTTAATTTCGTACTTTAGAATAAATAACCTATCTAGTCTTTAAATTATGTATTTAATGACAATTTAGTCTCTACATTTTTAAATGACTAATTTAATCTACAAATGACTAATTTAGTCCACTATGTAAATATTACAATAAATCTACCACAATCTAATGTGTCAAAATCACCATCTGCCTCAAGGTTTTGGGTTAAAGTGTGGTGTCAAGTTCCCTTATGTGATTGCTCATGGTTCATTGGTGTAAATCTCCGTAGTGTTTACTCCCCTCGAATTTCCCAACAACTGGTATTAGAGCCGATGGTTTGACTTAGTGACAGGCTCAGACGAGTAAGATGGCGGTGATGGATCCTTAGCCTGGGGGGTCCCTTGTATCGAAAGTCCTCCTGACGATGGATCCAGGTGGCGTGTCCCGTGGATGGAGCGACGATGCAAGTACCGCAAATACTTAGAGCATGTGGACTCTAATGGTTATAATCGTGAATGAAAATGACTTCTGCTCGAGGGGGAGACTACCATGTGAAGAGACTCACACTTGAGGAGAAGATTGTTGGGTTACAAGTGTGAGGTAAAGTCCCACATTGGATAAAAATAGAAAAGTTGAGCATCATATAAGTGAGGAGAAGACCCATAAACCTGAGCCTTAAGGTTTTGGATTAAAGTGTGGTGTTAAGTTCCCTTATGTGGTTGCTCATATTTTCATGAACATGTTTAAATGCAAAAGACAAATAAATGTGAATTTTATTTTATGGACGATAATCATAAACTGAGATAAAGTATAGGGAGGCTTTACCATAATGCATCTATATGATGTGTCGTGTACTTTTACATGTAGATCATTAGTAATCATTTTTATATCTGAATTCAATATGAAGAAATTGTGTATTCTGGAAATTGAAAGGCTTCTTATATGCAACGGAAAGTCATTGAAAAACTTTAAAGGTATGCCTTTGCCCCGATGATAATGATGTCAATGAATTTGGAAACATGTTATTGTTTAACAAGTTGAATTATGACATTGTTCAAATGCAAACTTTTCATGATGACTACATCAACAAACTCAATTTTGATAAAAAAAAAATGCGTATAATCATATATGGAAATTTGTATATGATGGCAATGAAGGATTTCTTTTTTATATATGGTTACAGAGGAATTGACAAAAACTTTTTTATGGCAAACATTTTCATATAAACTACATGCTAAAAGAAAAATAATGTTGAATGTTGCATCAAGTGGTATTACATCACTTCCCCTTCCAGGTTGCAAAACGGTTCATTCTCAATTTTCCATTCTATTAAACTTAAATGAAGATTCGTGTTGTGGAGTTAAACAATGTAGTTTAAAAGTTGAATTGTTACACCACACATATTTGATTATATGGGACGAAGCACCCATGGTTAACAGATTTGCATTTGAGGACACTGCGAGACATTATGAGGTTCAAGGTTATCAACAATAGTGAAAAACCATTTGGTGGAAAGGTTTTGGTTCTCAAAAGTGATTTTAGACAAATTTTGCCCGTTATCCCCAACGGGAATAAAGCAAAAATTGTCAACGCTATCATTAATTCATCCAAATTGTGGAAATACCACAAAGTGTTAAGACTCTTTGAGAACATGCATTTAAATGGTTACACTAATGCTATACATGATAAAGAGTGTAAAGATTTTTCAGAGTGGTTATTATCTATTGATGATGGGTGATCATTTGATTCACATGATGCAAAACATAATATTGAGATTCCATATTCTTTGTTAGTACAACCGTCACAGAGTCCCATCAATGACATTATTAATACTATATATTTTGGTTTAGATATAAATTGGCATGACGACGATTATTTCCAAGAAAGGGCTATACTCGAACCTACTTTGGATGTGGTTAACTCTTTAAATGCACACTTGTTAAGCCTATTACCTGGTGACACGAAAGTATATTTAAGCTCTGATTCTATCATCAAAATTGTTGAAGACATTGGTATATGTTATATTGTTGCGATGATATTATTGCAGAAATGATGATATGCAAGCGCACACAACAAGAATGCTAAGAGAGGTGGTAAAGAAAGAGCAAAACAACAAGAATATTATCGTGGTTCAGGGCAATTTGAGGCCCCTACATCCACACTGTAGCCGATTCTTTCTTCATTACTTGATCACAACTGCACAACATATGTCCTTGAATCTAAAGAATATGTCCTTGAAGAATTACATCAGCTGAGACTTATATACACCAATTCTAGTTACAAAAAAGGGTATCACACAGCTAATAGGTTTACAACATATTTCTATTACAAGGCTAGAGCTTAGCTAACTAACTATTGTTGATCCATCTTCATAACAATCTCCACCTTGGATCTTCAATATTAGGACCAGCAAGCTCTCCTTCCTCTAGTCTCTTACAGAGACTTCAAGTGTCACAAGTTCCAATGTTCACTAAGTTTAAACAATGAGTAAACTTTGAACATGGAACTACTTTTGTCAACATGTCTGCAGGATTGTTTGCTCCAGCCACTTTCCTCACTTCAACTTCACCTTGTGCTATGATGACTCAGATGTAATGCATCCTAATGTCAACATGCTTTGTCCTCTCTTGAAAAACTTGGTTTTTAGAGAGATCATTTGCGCTTTGACTATTACACCATACTTCAACAGGAACAGTCTTTCCTTCGAGCTCATGAACAAGACCTTTAAGCCATATGGCTTCCTTTATAGCTTCAGTGAGAGCTATATACTCTGCCTCAGTGGTAGATAGAGCCACAACTGATTGCAAATTAGCCTTCCAACTTATGACACTTCCATACAAAGTGAATAAGTATCCTGTTAAGGACCTTTTTTTGTCAATGTCACCTGCATAATCAGCATCAACATAGCCTGACAGACCATTGATTCTTTCTGAATTTCTTCCATAGACCAGACCAATAGACTTTGAACCCTTTAGATATCTTAAGATCCACTTTACGACACTCCAGTGTTGTTTTCCAGGATTTTCCATGAATCTACTTACAATGCTAGCGGAGTATGCTAAATCTGGTCTTGTACAAACCATAGCATACATAAGTGAACCTGTAGCATTCGAGTAGGGGATTCTACTCATATATTTGATTTCATCTTCTGTTTGTGGAGAATGAGTGATTGACAATTTAAAATGTCCAGCAATAGGTGTTGATACAGGTTTTGAATCAAGCATATTGAACCTTCTCAATAGTTTCTGCACATAGCTTGACTGAGATAGATATAACAGACCTTCATTTCTTTTCCTGATAATATCCATTCCTAGTATTCTCCTTGCAGCCCCTAAATCCTTCATTTCAAACTCGAATTGCAACAGATTCTTCAATTCTTTGATGGCTTCCATATTTGCACTTGCAATCAACATGTCATCTACATAGAGCAATAAGTAGATAAAACAATCAGGCTTTAACCTTCTGAAGTAGACACAACTGTCATAGGAACTTCTGCTGAAACCATTTGACACTACAAAAGAGTCAAATCTTTTGTACCACTGCCTTGGGGACTGTTTCAGTCCATACAGAGATTTCTTCAGCAAACATACCATCTCTTCTTTCCCTTTTACCTCATATCCTTCAGGTTGACTCATATAGATTGTTTCTTCTAGATTCCCATGCAAAAAAGTTGTTTTTACATCCATTTGCTCCAATTCAAGGTTGTGAACTGCAACTAGTGCCAAGATGATTCTAATGCTTGTATGCTTCACAACTGGAGAAAAAATCTCATTATAGTCAATTCCTTCTCTTTGTGTGAAACCCCTAGCCACAAGCCTTGCTTTGTATCTGTAGCTATCCATTCCTGTTTCTTCTGGTTTCCTTTTGAAAATCCATTTACACCCTACAACTTTCTGCTTTGCTGGCTTTTCAACAAGTTTTCAAGTATCATTCTTCATTAAAGAGTCAAACTCATCTTGCATTGCTGATCTCCACTGATCACTGTCGGTTCAGGAAATTGCATCTTTGTAAGAAATTGGTTCTAATCCTTGATCATCAATTTCTATACTCAAAGCATAAGCTATGAGATCAGCATAACCCAATCTTACAGGAGCTTTAATCTACCTTCTTTGTCTGTCTCTGACCAGGTTATATGAAGTATCAACAGGTTTAGGAATTGATGAAATCATAGGTTCATCATGAGATGCTTCATTTCTGTCCTCTACTGGACTTGATGTTTGTGCAAGCTTCTCCACCTCCAACCTAATTCCTTGATCAGAGTGTCTGTTTTGCTCAGCTTGAACACCCTTTTGAACTGAATCAGACTTCTGTTGATAATCTGCTATCATGTCTTCTTCTCTAAACAAGACATCTCTGCTGATAATAGATTTGGGACCTGCAGGATCCAATAACCACACTTTATATCCCTTCACTCCTTCCAGATATCCTAAGAAGATTCCCTTCTTAGCTCTAGGTTCAAGTTTGCCTTCATTAGAATGAACATATACAGTGCATCCAAAAATTCTTAAGTTTTCATAGCTTGGAGCTTTTCCTGTCCATCTTTCCTCTGGTGTTTTGAATTCAATTGCACTTGAAGGACATCTGTTTATTAGATAACATGTTGTATTCACAGCCTCTCCCCAAAAAATCTTTGCCAATTTTGCATTGGACAACATACTTCTCACCCTCTCCAAAATGGTCATGTTCATCCTTTCAGCAAGGTCATTTTGCTGAGGGGTGAATCTAACAGTTTTGTGCCTTCTTATTCCATTGTCTTTGCAAAATTCATTGAATTCCTCACTTAAGTATTCAAGGCCATTATCAGTTCTGAGCAGCTTCACATGCCTACCAGTTTGATTCTCAATAAGCAATTTCCATTGTTTGAAACACTTAAAAGCCTGATTTTTATGTTTCAACAGATAAGTCCAGACTTTCCTAGACCAATCATCAATGAAAGTTATGAAATATTTTGCTCCTTCTAATGAAGGTACCCTGGCTGGCCCCCAAACATTAGAGTGTACAAAATCTAGGATACCCTGAGTTGTGTGAGTTGCATTATGGAAACTAACTCTATTTTGTTTTCCATATACACAATGTTCACAAAAACTTAGCTTTTGATAATTCCCATTACCGATCAATCCTTGTTTATGTAGTTCTTCTAGCCCTTTCTCACTCACATGACCTAATCTATAATGCCAAAGCTTGGAAGCATTTGGTTCAGAGATAGAAACTAGGCCAGCTGAGTTCAAGATAGTGTTACCTTGCAGTTTGTAAAGGCCATTCTGCCTTGTACCCTTCATTATTTGTAATGAACCTTTGAATACCTTTAAAGTTCCACCTTCTCCTTTGAATGAACATCCAGATTGATCTAGCATTCCCAAAGAGAGCAGGTTCCTTTTAAGCTTAGGAACATGCCTCACATCAGGGAGCAGCTTTACAGATCCATCTTGCATCTTCAATTTAATAGTTCCAATGCCAATGACATTACATGCCATATTGTTTCCCATGAGAACCTTCCCTCCATCTATCTCCTTATAGGAGCTGAACCATTCCAGATTGGGTGTCATATTGAATGACCAACCCGAGTCTAGAATCCATTCCTCACTGTGCTTTTTAGTTGAGATGGAGAGCACTTCAGCACTTTCATATCCATCAGCCACCACTGCTATATCAGATTCATCATTGTATTTACCATTGTTCTTCTTCTTCCTTTCAGGGCATTCTTTTCTGAAATGACCCTCTTTCTTGCAGTAGTAGCAGGCCTTCTTGTTCCTGGATTTGGACCTCCTCTTGTTCTTGCTCTTTGAATCCCTCTTTTCTAATCTTCCTCTAGCCATCAATGCCTCGGGATCTCCACCTTCACCTTTATTTTCAGTTATCTTTTTCTTTAATTCTCGAGAATTCAGGGTAGTTTTAACCTCCTCCAAGGTGAGTGTATCTCTCCCAAAAAGCATAGTGTCCACCAAATTTTCAAAGGATGATGGAAGAGAACGTAATAGCATTACTGCTTGATCTTCCTCATCTATCCTCACATCTACACTTTTCAAATCAAGAACTGCCTTTGTGAACAAAGAAACATGTTCTTTGATAGAAGAACCTTCTTCCATCTTCAGCTGATGTAGTCTTTTCTTCAGGTACAACTTGTTAGCTAGGGATTTGGTCATATACAGGCTCTCAAGTTTCAGCCAAATCCCTGCTGCAGATTTCTCCTCAGCTACCTCTCGAAGAACCTCATCACCAAGAGAAAGAATGATTGTGCTGTGAGCTTTATTGAGCAAATCTTTCTTCTCTTTGTCTGACAGTGTAGATGGAAGCTTAGAGGCTCCTTGTAGTGCATCATCAAGCCCTTGATGAACAAGAAGAGCTTGCATCTTGATCCTCCACAGGCTGAAATCATTTTCCCCTGTAAACTTCTCCACATCAAACCTTGTCCCCATCGCAAGATCCCTCCAAGAACCTGGCTCTGATACCAATTGTTATATTGATGCGATGATATTACTGCAGAAATGGTGATATGCAAGCGCACACAGCAAGAATGCTAAGAACAGAGGTGGTAAAGAAAGAGCAAAACAACAAGAATATTATCGTGGTTCAGGGCAATTTGAGACCCCTACATCCACATTGTAGCCGATTCTTTCTTCATTACTTGATCACAACTACACAGCATACAACAGCAAAACTTCTAGGGAAGTTTACAATAGCCTCTCCTAACTTGCACTCAGAGTTTTGTATTTGATCACAATGAATCTAAAGAATAAGTCCTCGAAGAATTACATCAGCTGAGACTTATATACACCAATTCTAGTTACAAAAAAGGGTATCACATAACTAATAGGTTTACAACAGATTTCTGTTACAAGGCTAGAGCTTAGCTAACTAACTATTGTTGATCCATCTTCATAACAGTATACAAACTGATTGGTTGACTATTGAGTTTTTGAATGATATTAAATGTTTCAGACTGCCTGATCATCAAGTTATTCTAAAGAAGGGTGTTCTTGTTATGTTTGTGAGAAATCTAGATATTTCACTTGGTCTTTGCAATGGAACAAGGCTTATTGTCAATGAATTAGGTATCAACGATCATTACTTCTAAAATTTCTAGAGATAAAGTCTATATTAATTCCTAGAATGAATTTGGAACCTTCTTATTCAATTATGAATATCAAATTTCAGAGACACCAATTTCCGGTGGTTGTTTGCTTTACAATGATCATAAACAAAAGTCGGGGTCTAACATTATGTCATGTTGGGGTTTACCTTCCAAGACCAGTTTTTTTTTTCATGGACAATTATATGTTGTACTATCAAGAATGAAAAGCAAGTCAAGTTTAAAAGTGCTTATTTGTGATGATGATAATAAAAGACTTACACACAACGAGAATATAGAATACAAAGAAGTTTTCAATAATATATAAATTGGTATATGTTTTTCATATAACTTCTACTTAGTATCGCTTACACATTTAATTTTAATTATTAAATATTAATACGTAACATAATATATTGTATAATTTTTAAATATTAAAAATTTGCTTTTTCCTATTTTGCAGATTTTGTGGCAATGAATATTTGTGCAATCAAGACAAGTCATCTATTGATGGTAAGTATGTTGTTTATTATGTTATATAGGTTACTTATATTGATTATATGCAATGTTTACTATGATATTTTGTAAAATATTATCCAATTTTACATTTTTAAGGTTCTTTCATGTTTATAGTATAAATTTAAATTAATTTATTACTTCCTTAAATATTATATTTAACATGCTGATTTCATTTTTTTTTACTTTTTTGTCATAACTAAGAAATAAAAATACACCAAATACATGCGTTATTTAGTGAGCACATTCATATTTTTACAATATTGTAATACATGTCTCATGTATTTTGGGTAGTGAAAGTCAAATAACTGTTGTTAAATTCCAAAACAAATCTTGAAACTTTAAACGTAAATTAATTTATGTTATTATGATGTAATATTATTATTTTTTTTGTTCATGGATCCGAAATCACAAGTTTCCCCCAATCCACTAGGTTGCATATTAACCCCACACATGATTTGCGACTACTACTGATCCAAGTGGATTTTGTACGATGTTAATCAAACACAAATTCTCCCTCTAGATAGATTATTTTCTCGTGTACATATAAACCTTACATTGTTTCACCAATCCTTTGGTTTCATTAACATTTAATATAACATTAATATAAATTTAACACTTGATTTTTCCTTAAAATAGAAAATTTTTGCTAATATACATATTGATGTAAACATAAACACTTATACAAGTTAGAATAATACGACAAAACATCTAAATGGGGACAATTTTTTTCTAAATTATCAAATGGGGGTAAATTTTAAATTAATATCCAAAAAGGGAGTGATTAACCCTTTTGAGTCACTTTTACAAACTTTTTTTTATCAAAATGGGTTCTTTTTAAAACAAATTACTGGCACGGGTCTATTTTGACCAAAGTCTAGGGTCAAACTGACAATTTGAGAACCTAGCAGTCCAGTCAGCAAAAAGGATGAAACATCAATTTTAAATAGTTGTTTCACCCTTGATCGTTTTAAAGGAAGTAGCAATTTCAAATTATTATTTTATCACATTAAAATAAAGTGGCAATTTAAAATTATTGGTTTGTCACATAAGCGTTTAGCAATTTCAAATTGTTGATTCATTGATACAGCTACCCGTAGCCGCTGGTTCATTTGCATGCAACTTGATTCTATAATAAAAAAATTGTAGAATATATGAATCAACACTAATCAAGTACATGTGAAAACAATATTATGCTTAGCATCGAAACAACAATTTGTATTACACGGGTCCTTTGTTTCACTAATTATATATATGTTGGTTTCCATTCTTAGTAATTCGAAATTATTGATTTGTCACGTCAGCCTTCAACAAAAGCATAATATTAATTTGTTTATTAATTTACCCGTGAATCTTTAGTTGTAGTTTTGGCTGCTAATTTCAAGATTTGATAGTTATGACTTGCTCTGTGCCAAAAGAAATTTGTTCATTAATTATGAAATCCATTATATAAAAACATCTAATCACATTTAATCCACCAAACCCGGATTTGATATTTGTCATCTCTTGCTTGATGTCAATTAATATTTGTTTATTAATTTACAAAATATTCCATCTTTTGTTCCAAGTTCCGTTCTAAATTCTTGAGCTCTAAAGGTGCAGATCAATCATATAGCTGATTCTACATCAAGAACTTACTCCTCTATATACAATATCTTTACATGTGAGTCTGATCATTGTTACATGGGTCATTTTCAAACCTACTTAAATTCAACTTCGATGTTTAATTTTCTCTTTATTACACAACTGCACATTTGGAATTCCTTTGATGTATAATTTTCTCTTTGTGCATTTCAAAACTTTGTCGTGGTGAATTGATATATCAAACAACTTCATTGATATTAATTGCAAACATGAAAAACAATACACATGCAAATACATCTACCTCAACTAAAGGCAGGATGAATAGGAAAGCTATCCTGCAAAAAAAAAAGAAGACTCAGCCTGACAGACCACATGAGGCAACTATAGATTCCACTCTAAAAGATATCATGGTGAGAAATTATAAATAAGATGTTTTCTTTTAAAAAAAACATTAGTCTGTTCAATTTGACTTAATTTGTCTCTATTCTTAAGTCATGACAGCTGATTCATTAGAGGATATAAATTTTGAATCTACACAAGGTACGATGATAGAAAATCCTTGCTCCATTTTGCTGGATCGAGCCACCTCAGAATAATTAAGAAGGGGGGTTGAATTAATTATTCCTAAACCTTTACTAATTAAAAATTACTCTTCTAAGGCTTTTACTAAATTGTTAAGAGAATGAGGAGTATAAGAGAAACTTAACAGAAAGTAAAAGCGGAAATTAAATGCACATCAGAAAGTAAAAGAGTAGGGAAGAAGGAAACAAACACACAAGAGTTTTTATACTGGTTCGGCAACAACTCGTGCCTACATCCAGTCCCCAAGCGACCTGCGGTCCTTGAGATTTCTTTCAACCTTGTAAAAATCCTTTTACAAGCAAAGATCCATAAGGGATGTACCCTCCCTTGTTCTCTTTGAACCTAGTGGATGTACCCTCCACTAGAACTGATCCACAAGAGATGTACCCTCTCTTGTTCTCAATCAAACCCAAGTAGATGTGCCCTCTACTTGTACCACAAAGGATGTACCCTCCAATGTGTTGAGACAAAGATCTCAGGCTGTTAAACCTTTGATACTTTGTGAATGGGGATACAAAAGAATTCTCAGGCGATTAGTCCTTTGAACACTTTTGTATTAGGGAAAGGGAAGAATCAAAAGAATTCTTAGACTGTGTCGTTTTGAATTCTTTGACAAGGGAGAAGGGAGACACAAAAGAATTCAGGCGGTTAATCCTTTGTTCTTTTGGAAAAGGGAGAAGAGAGACACAAAAAGAATTCAGGCGGTTAATCCTTGGCGAATTATTTTTGGCAAAGGGAGAAGAGAATGAAAAGATGAATAGCACAAGTTTTCAAGGTTTAGAAAACCAAAAAACTTCAGAAAGCTTTTGGTACAAAGAAGAATAAGAAGTTGAAAGAGATTCAAGGCTTGTAAAGGATTGCATGAATAAGTGTTCAAGATTGTTGAAATGCAAAACAAAGCCTTGCTTTTATAGACTCTCCATGTCTGGTCAAGAAGGCCATTTAGAAGTGTTATAACTTTTAGAAAAACTTAAAACCAATTTGAAAAAGTCAAAAACCTTTTGAAGAGTTACATCTTTTGATTTATTCAGAAACAGTCACTAGTAATCGATTACCAAATTAGTGTAATCGATTACACAAAGCTTTTGTGTGAAAGGTGGTGACTCTTCACATTTGAATTTGAATTTCAACATTCAAAGGCACAGGTAATCGATTACCAAAACATTGTAATCGATTACAGCTTTTTGAAATTAATTGGAACGTTGTAAATACAATTTGAAAACTTTTTCAAATCCATTTTTCTACTGGTAATCGATTACAACAATCTGGTAATCGATTACCAGAGAGTAAAAACTCTTTGGTAAACATGTTTTGAGAAAAACCATGTGCGATTCATTTTTTGAGAAAAACCTTTTCATACTTATCTTGATTCTTGAATCTTGAGTCTTAAATCTTGTTCTTGATTATTCTTGATTCTTGAAAACTTGAAACTTGAAACTTCTCTTGAATCTTTCTCTTGATTCTTGAATTCTTTGGCATCATCAAAATAGCCTTTGAAGGCATTGCTTCCACACATTTTTTTCGCAAATTTTAATTATATCTATGATATCTAACCTAAATTGTTACAACATCTAATTCTAATTTTTTATCTGAGGATGAAAATTGCCAATCCAACAGTAATGAACATGCAATCAATATTGAAGGTAATAATTATAGCTCTGATATAATGTTAACGATATCAACTGATATGCTTTAAATTAAATTGTACTATCTCATTAAACAATTTCAGGCTATTCTGACTTGGGTGATCAGGTCATGCAATGTAGACATTGTAATGAAAAAATGTGGTATAATGAAAGAATTTCAAAAGATAAAAATACAACAAGTCCAAAATTCAGCTTATGTTGAGGAGATGGCAAAGTTGAACTTCCATTATTACAAAGTCCACCAAAATATCTTGAACGACTTCTATTTGATGATAATGCAAGTGATAGTAAAAATTATCAGTTTAAAATATGGACATATAACATGATGTTTGTCTTTACCTTTGCTGGTATTAAGCTAGACAAATCAATTAATGAAACTAGAGGACCTCCTACAATTAGAATTCAGGGTCAACCATGTCATCGAATAGGCAGCTTATTACCAATGCCTGGAAAACAACCGAAATTTGCACAATTATATATCTTTGATATGCAGAATGAAGTTGAAAATAGAATTAATACGACGAGGTAGTAGTTCTTTTGTTTCTTTTATTATCAAATATGAAGAATTTTGATTGGGAAAACATGTTTTCTGACACCAATGGATGTATTTTTATATTGTTTTTTGCAGCCAACATGCTGCAATTCAACCACACATTGTTTCAACTTTAAGTCAAATGATGGATGACCACAATTTCCATGCAAAAAGTTTTAGAATGGCCAGGGACAGATTGACAGATAGTCAACTAGATAATGTAAAATTGAGATTGATAGCTGGACATGAAAAAGATGGTCGTACATACAATCTCCCAAATGTTTCTGAAGTTGCTGCCCTAATTGTTGGTGATTTTGATGCAGACTCAAGAAGGGATATTATTGTTGAAACTCAAAAAAGAGAATTACAAAGAATCCATGAATTACACTCTAGCTATCTAGGACTGCAATACCCTTTACTCTTCCCTTATTGTGAAGATGGATATAGACCTGATATACTTCACCGTTCTACATCTAGCAGCAGAAAAAGGAAGAGAAATCGTCTAACGATGAAAGAGTGGTTTGCTTATAGACTGCAGTCCAGGTAAAATGAAGCACAAACTTTGTTGCATTCTAGAAAACTATTCCAACAATTCATTGTTGAAGCATATACTATGGTTGAGTCTGAAAGACTTAGCTACATCAGGAACAACAAAAAAAAACTTAGAGTTGACTAGTATTGTAGTTTACAAACATCATTGGATGCTGGAAGCAGTAAAGGCTTATCTAAAGGAAAAAGAGTGATTTTGCCTTCAACCTTTGTTGGCAGTCCACGTTATATGGATCAACTTTACTTTGATGGTATGACAATATGCAACCATGTGGGTTTTCCAAATCTTTTTATTACTTTAACCTGTAATCCAAATTGGCCTGAAATCCGTAGAGTACTTGCACCTTTGAATCTAAAAGCAACAGATAGACCAGATCTTATCTCACGTGTTTTTAGATTGAAGTATGAACAAATGTTTTTTGACTTAACAAAAAAATACCTGCTTGGAAAAGTAGTCGCATGTGAGTTTGCTATTAATGTGGTTCTTAAACTTATACATTTGTTTATTGCTTTCCATGTTTCCCTCATATGATACAACTATGCAGAATTTCTATATTACTGTTGCACTATTAATACAATCAGCTAACAATTGTAGATATGCACGCAATTGAATTTCAAAAAAGAGGACTTCCTCACGTGCATCTATTGCTATTTTTACACCCAGATAATAAATATCCATCTTCAGATGACATTGACCAGATAATATTAGTAGAAATTCCTTCACATGAAAATGACCCTGAACTCTATACATTAGTGCAAAATCATATGGTATATGGCCCATGTGGAATTCTACAATCTAAGTCTCCATGTATGAAAGAAGGCAAGTGTAGCCGTTTATACCCTAAAATGTTTTAGCCTCAAACTGTTTTAGATTCAAATGGCTATCCAATCTATCGTAGAAGAAATGATGGTCGTACTATTTCAAAGAATGGAGTTATTATTGATAATAGATATATAGTATCTTACAATGAAAAATTGATGAGGAAATACCAAGCACATATAAATATTGAATGGTGTAATCAAAATACTTCCATTAAATATCTATTTGAATACATAAACAAAGGTTATGACAGAGTCACTGTTGTTGTTGTTTATGATGCTAATAGTGCACTTGAGAATCCTATCACTCAAAATGATGAGATTAAAGAATATGTAGATTGCAGGTAATATTAATTTAAGATGCATACTTAATTTACTCATTGTTTCTTTAATTAACTTTTTTAATTATGAATTTTTTATGCTAGATATATTTCTCCGTGTGAAGCTACTTGGAGAATTTTTGGTTTTCCAATACATGCTAGAAAGCTTGCTGTGGAGAGATTACATTTTCATTTGTCAGGGCAACACAGTGTTCTTTATGAAGACGATGATGATATAGATGATATCCTATCAAAGCCAAGCATTTCAGATTCAAAATTCTTAGCTTGGATGAATAGCAACAAATGTTTTTCAGAAGGTAGAAATCTTACTTATTCATAATTTGTTTCCAAATTCATGTACAACCAAAAGGCTAGATCATGGAACCTCAGAAAGAAAGGCAATACAATTGGCAGGCTAATATGGGTTCCACCAACCACTGGTGAATTATTTTATCTAAGAATGATGCTTACTATATGCAAAGGACCTACTTCATTTGAGGATATTAGAACAGTTGAAAATGTTCTATACCCTACATATAGGGAAGCATGCTTCGCAATGAGTTTTTTTGCAAGATGACAAAGAATTTGTGGAAGCAATCAAAGAAGCTAAGGACTGGGGCACAACTAATTATTTGAGGAAATTATTTGTCTTAATGCTATTAACAGGTGTCATTACTAAACCTGAAGAACTTTGGAATCAAACATGGAATTGGTTAGCTAAAGACATTGCATATCATTATAAAAAAACAACTCTGAACACAGGTTAGTTTTTATCAGTTTGTAACTTTGTATGTTGAATAACATCACAGATAGGCATTGTTTAACTATTTTCTTTATCATTTCTTAGAATTAGACATTGATGATGAGCAACTTAAAAATTTAACATTACTGGAAATTGAAAAACTTCTACATCCAAACCAAAAATCACTCAAAGACTATCCTACAATGCCATATCCTGAGGGTGCAAATCCTGCTTGGTGTCTAGAGAATAGCTTGATATTATCTGAACTTAATTACAACAATGATGAGGCTAGATCATAATTCAAAAATCTTTTTTCATCTATGACAGGTAATCTACCAATTCATATATTATAAATTGCATTTAACAAAGTTAAATTCCATCTGTATCTTCTAATTTTGCATCTACTTATTCTTCATTTCTATCAAATCTCAACTTATTTTTTATTCTAGATGAACAAAAAAAAAATTATCACAAAATTATGCAAGCTGTCAACAACAATGAAGGTGGCATGTTTTTCCTATATGGATACAGAGGTATAGGAAAAACATGCATATGGAGAACATTAGCAAGTTCACTGAGGGCAAAAAATCAAATTGTAATTATGGTTACTTCTAGCGGCATAGCTTCTCTGTTATTGCCAGGAGGCAGGACTGCCCATTCCAAATTTAAGATACCTGTGTCAATTTTCGAAGACTCAACATGCAACATACTTCAAGGAAGTCAGCTAGCAATATTGTTAAATCAGACAAATCTGATAATTTGGGATGAAGCACCCATGGCTCACAAATTTTGCTTTCAAGCACTTGATCAAAGTTTAACAGACATTATTAAAGAAAAAAAAATCCGAATCAAATTTTTGGAGGCAAAGTTATTGTACTTGGTGGAGATTTTCGACAAATTCTACCAGTCATTCCAAGAGGAAGTCGTTCAGACATTATAAATGCAACAATCAATTCATCATATCTCTGGCCTTCCTGTGAAGTCTTAACACTCACCAAAAACATGCGTTTACAAGGCAATGCCCAATCAATTGATGATCAATAAACTACTAAATTTGCAAAGTGGATTCTAGATATTGGAGATGAAGTTATTGGGAATCAAAATGATGGATATGCTACGGTTGAAATTCCTGAGTACCTACTGATTACTTTATATAGTCAAATCAACATTCCCAGATTTATATCAACACCACAGTAATCCTGAATTCTTCAAATGAAGAGCAATATTAGCTTCCACCAATGAAACAGTTGAAAAGGTGAATGATTATATACTTTCATTGATTCCAGGTATTAATGCATATCTAAAACTTACAAAAACTAACATCTATTCAATATTTGTCCTCTATTTAACTTTGCATGCTAACTGAAATAAATATAATAGGTGAACAGATGGAATACTTAAGCTATGATTATATAGAGAAATCAAAAACCATTGACAATTGGCATTTCCAATCAATTACCATTGAATTTCTCAATTCACTAAACACATATGGTCTGCTAAATCATTGTATCAAGCTAAAAATCGGTAGTCCTATAATGTTGCTAAAAAACTTAGACCAAACGCAAGGTCTGTGTAATGGTACTAGATTAGTAGTTACAAGACTAGCCAAACATGTAATTGCAGCTTAAATCATTTCTGGCAAAAATCTTGGCCATAATGTTTACATCCCAAGAATGTCAATGTCACTTTCACAATCACCATGGTCTTTTAAACTTTTAAGAAGGCAATTTCCAATCATGCTATCTTATGCAATGACAATTAACAAGTCTCAGGGCCAATCACTTTCTATGGTTGGACTTTATTTGCCAAAACCAGTCTTTAGCCATGGACAATTATACGTTGCATTATTAAGGGTCAATTCAAGGCAAGGATTAAAAGTTCTTATTCATGATAAAGACCAAAAAAATATGACTTCTACTACCAATGTAGTTTTCAAAAGGGTTTTCAAAAATCTTACAAGGTGATTCTAAATTTTGAAACAACAAATTGTACTATTTATTGGCAACAATTCTTAACTGTTATCTTACTCATATACATTCTAACATACAACCAAAGATGACATCATATATCACAATCTTAAATTTTACATTGTCAGGTATGTAATCTTAGTTACTACATTAATATCTTCCATTTATAATTTCATTTACTTAACGTTATTTTATTAACTCGTTTAGAAAGACATCCATAACCTCTGAATATTTAGCACTTTATCACAGCTTAGCATAGCGCTATCACAGCTTTAAAAATGCCTTTTACTTAATTAAACAATGATGCTCATATTCAATTGCTTTATTTTATAGCCAAATCATACAATGACTGCCTTTCATCCACAAATAACAGCTACTACAAGTGAACTACAATCAAATGACTTCAATATATTTGAGCCCAAATTCTTGCTTTGACATTTACCTGTAAAAATTCTGTTTATTTTTCTCCGAAACATAGAAATTTAAACAATTGAAGTTCAATAATAAAGTATCTAGCGTTCCACTGAGCTTAAAATTTCTTTTTGTTTCATATGCTACTCCTTATATGATAATTATTCTTTAAAGAATATTTATCAAATTTTCCTTGCACTTTTGTGCGACTATGAAAAAAATTCACTTATGCCAATCGTGCAAATATATCATATCATGCTGCATATACTCCATTGGTTGAAAACAACATCATTCTTATTTTACAAAAAAAACTTCATTTAAAAAAATTCAGTTATGCAACATGACATAGTTATTTTTAAAAAATTGTTATATATATGCTTCAAACATCATATGATTAAAAAATACCATATCATACCCCTTCTGCAATACATTAAAAACCAAATCCTAACAAGGAATTCTAGAAATTGCGCCAATCCTCATATCCAGGCCGAAAATAAATCTAGACAGTTAATGCCCCACAATATCAACGGTCTTAACCTTTTGCTTTCAACAAAAACTCTTCAGTTACTTGGCACTTGTTCAATTCACAATTATTCACTTCACACCTCTTGACAACCGTGCTCAATTTAAAAGCAATGATCAAATCAACCGTCAGTTATGACATTGGAAACATGCATATATTAAATATTACACTCTAGAAAACGCTATAACCTACCTTCTCCTACAAATCCTATTTCACTTTTCTATCCAGACTCCAGTTTCACGCCATCCACAAAATGAACAGCACATCTTCAACAACATCAAGTGAAGTAAGTCATTCCTACTCTCCTCTTCACGCCAGACAATTTTTTCCTCTTTTTCTTCAAGATCTACACTTAATCTATTAAAACCACGATATCTCTCTCATTGCAGATGAAAAATCCCATGATCGGACCGTCATTGATCATCCAATTTATTGCTGCCTTCAACAACGACAAAGTCATCTTTTTTTCCAATTCTTTCATTAGTATTATCGTTGCATATACATGCATTTATATTCTCACTTTTTTTTGAAGAATACCATACAACTTCTAGCGTTCTACCATACACAATGTGCACCACAGTATCTGGAGTTTGTTCATCTGAGATATAATGGAGCCATCTACGAAATACGGGTCAGACGACACAAAGAAAAAGTCTATTTGGCAGATGGACTCGAAAACTTCAGGAAAGATTTGAAAATTTATGAGTCAACCACCATAAACTTTTTTGCCTGTGACCATCACTACGTATTTGACATACATTTCATACCACCACTGGAGCGACAAAATTGTGGCAGTCAGAGGCATTCATCCAGAAAGCATATATAGACTATTCGACTTACTCAGGAAATGTTGGATGCTCCTGAACCCCTGGTAAATTGATTTTCATACATTAATTTCTTTAAACATATTTTTAGCAGTTTAACAATTTTACTTTTTTCTATTTACAGAAACTCCTGCGTCACATGACAGTCTTAAGGCGATCTGGCCCTCCATTGCAATGGAAAGTTGAAACCCTGAATCCTGCTATTGGTGGAAAAGGCGTTGTTCAACCATGGTACGATTTTCTTGAAGAAATGGACTTTGATGATGGAGATGAAATCTCTATTTACTATAGATATTATGAAAAAATTTGGGATATTATAATTAAAAGGCAAGAGAATTGGGAGGATAGTGACAACAACTAGACTGGCTTTCGTAGTCTGAAATTTGGGAAAAAAAATCTTGCTCATGTAGTTTCATCAAACTCTGTTAATGTTTACTAAGTGTATTTTCCTGTTAACAAACATTGTTGTTCATCCATGTTTCTTAAATCCATTTTGCCGTTAATCAACTTTGTTATTTTGGTGTCCATTAACATTTACAAAATGCTTACCAAACAACTCGTGCATGTGTACGGGTTGCAGACTAGTTATTAATATAGGAGGTATATTTTGGACTTTTTGATAATAAAATATATATAAATAATAAATAATATTATAGTTTAATTTTTTTTCTTATTATCGATTAATTTGTTTAAAGCTAATGTATTTATCTAAATTACTTTTGTTTAAAAACACAATTTTCTATTTATTTCGAGAAGTAAATTTTATCTTCTTATAAAAAATATTTTTATCTTAAAAAATAAAATAAAAACACGGATAATGTATGTTACCAAAATTTTAATATAAAAAATATTGTTGTACAAAAAGAATCCTATATTAATAATATTAATATAGGATGTACATTTTAGACTTTTAGACTTTTCGACAGTAAAATGTATATAAATAATAAATAATATTATAGTTTAATTGTTTTTTTCTTCTTATTATCGATCAATTTGTTTAAATTTAATATATTTATCTGAATTACTTCGGTTTAAAAACTCAATTTGCTATTTATTTTAAGAAGTAAATTTTATCTTCTTATAAAGTGTTTTTTTGATAAAAAAAAACAAAAATAAAAAATCTGATAATATATGTTACCATAATTTTAATATAAAAAAATATTACTCCGGCTACTCTAAAGATATTAACTGAATGATTTTCAATAAAATATTATGATGCACTTAATTTTAATATTTTATCATTCAACATGTATGCTTTTTTTTTAAATATTACAATCTATTTATTAATAAGGAAAAAATGATTTGAACGTGAATGATTTGAACGAGATATGTGTCACATCATCATATAATAATTTTCCTTTTTTTTTTTTGCAACTTCTTTGTAACGCAACCAAAGAGGGCATAAATTTAATTTTGCTGGACTATTTCTTTATATAATATCAACTTGTCAAAAATACAGGATGTCCATTTTAAACTTTTATACATACTTTATTAGCCAAAATCAATCCAAATAGGACACTTTGTTGTGGCCGTCATATTTGTACAAATATTCATTTTATTAATGATTTTTTTTATTATTGATTAATTATCTTTTGTAGATTTTTTTAATTATATTTTTTTCATATACAAAATTTAAATTTAAAAACTTATTTAAAAAGATCGAGTTACATTCCATAAATTATAGATACCTTAACAACAACATAATTTGTATTTAAATAAATTTTACATGAATTTTAGTTATAAAAAAAATACTTGATATAGATCATGGTACTGTCTTCTTTCCTCCCTTTTTCTCTGCATGACCCAACCCATCCGCCCCTCCTCGTTTGTGACTTACCGACACTCTTCTTCGCATTCTCTTTCCTCACTCACTCACTCTTTAGACTATTTTGCCCCCAAAAGTGGACATGTGTAAATTTTTTAACTAATCCAATTTTGTAAAATCACCAACCTACTCTTTTATATCTATCTATATAGAGATAGATTCTTTGGAAGGGTATATTATTGATGTTCATAAAGATGTTTTTTGTTTTCCTTTCAAAAAAGAAATGCTTTTTGTTTTTCTTCTATTTCTCAGTATAAGTGAACTCCTTCAAAAAAAGCATTAATTAGTCTGCTATTTTATTAAAAATACCTCAAGATGTTTAATTTTGTTTAGTAAAACATGATTAGATTGACACGAGTAATGAGGTTTATCATGTAAATTAAGTGGGACGATATTTAATCATGCAAGTTCTATCCTAACTAGGCGATTTAGTACATGTTTGATTTGCAGTTAGAAATATGACATGCATTTGAATGCAATTTTAATGAATAAAAACAAAAGCAAGATTTCTGATAAGTTGACAAAATTACTTTTGCCTGAAAACTACTTTT
Source organism: Glycine max (assembly GCF_000004515.6). Lineage (NCBI taxonomy): Eukaryota > Viridiplantae > Streptophyta > Magnoliopsida > Fabales > Fabaceae > Glycine > Glycine max. The sequence goes on from NC_016089.4 coordinate 27,909,908, forward strand.
ACAACACAAATCCAAACATAATACTCTTAACAATTCTTAATTATTAGGTGCATGTACTCAATTCATAGTCGTAGATGAGCTTCGTGATTAAGGTGTGTCTCCCTCTCATGTCAAAAAGTGACATGCTAAGAATGTCCTTTGGTGCGAGCAAATATTCACTCTCCCACAGATGCATCCCATTACCACGCACCTCCAACTACGTGCCACTGCCACATATTTTAAATTTCTAAGGAGGTGTTTGGTTTGATTATTTTTTGTTTTCATTTTCACTGGAAATAGAAATGGTGATGAAAATGTGTTTGGTTGGATTTCTGTTTTCATTTTCAGTGAAAATATTTTTCCAAACGAACCAAAAACGGGAAATAATAAAATCTCATTTTCAGTTGAAACCAGAAACCCCATTTTGGGTAAAATGAAAACGCGGTGGCAAGAAATGTAATTTTAAGCAAATCTAAAAATATATTTCCTTTTGAAAACACATTTTCAGTGTTTTTATTTCTTGAGAGCAGAAAACAAGAAGTTAAACCAAATATGTTTTCAGAATTCTAATCTTTAGAAAATGAAAACAGTTTTCAAAAAATAAAAACAGAAAATAAAAATGCAAACCAAGCACACTCTAATATTCTCCAAATTGATCGTTTCTTTAACATACTAAAAGAAATAAATTGATATTCACATAAATTAATGTTAAACTTTTGTTTATTTTTCTTATAAAAATTATATGACTTTCTAAATTTAAAATAAAACAATAATTGTTTTTCTCTTCATTTTCCTCAAACTGATCAACATTGTTAGTTTTAGGGTGATGTCATTTTGATATAATAATTAATATGTTTACATATAAAAAATTTTATGAAACCTATGACTTTTATTTAAAATTCATCTATGTAAATAAATTAATTATTAGATCAAAATTAATTGTCACAAAATTTATTATCTAAATTTACATGTGCATTAAAAATTTTAATATTACATGTAGCGACATTAATTACTTTATAATATAATTGGCCTATTAATTCTTTTGGTAAAAACATCATGTAAAAATGATTAATATTTAAGCAGTTTTTCAAGTGGAACGCAAAACATTAGTTGTTTTTTTTCCTTCAAGGAGGGGAAAAAAATTACACTTTATGCTCTAAAATACATCTAATTGGAAAGAGATGAATGTGTACCAGACCTCTAATGATAATCAAAGATGCTGCAGCATGAGAGCATAGGAAGCGATGTTCACAGTTCACTTTAATGGAAATTTCATTATATCACAAACACATGTCTGACAAGTAATTTTACGTACACGAGCAAGACAATACGTTATATTTTTTAATTTGTTGTTTCTGAAAAGCAAGGCAAAATGGTTGCTCGTTGCCGCAATGTGATGCTTTCTAGGGAACATCTTAGATTAAAATAATCTGCAGAAACCTTAGTGTTTAACTGAAAATCATATCTAAATATCTACCCGTTAATAAATTGAGAGAAGAAAGGGAACAAAAATCAATGAAACGAGGATATTTTTGAAAAAAAAAAGCCACAATTTCTCATTTTGGAGCATAAGCATATAAGAATATATAAAGTAATGGTTACATTCTCAAAATTTCGTTATAACCTAACACTATACCAACGTTACAACATTGTCCTAACCTCTGCGCCCATGACAAATCATGTGTCAAACCAAAAAATTACAGCCCAAATGCAATAAACGGGCAAAAGACAATACAAAGACCTATATTTCATCTCAAAGGTTTTCTCGTGCTCATTTGATGCATTCACAACTCACCCTATGCTGCACAAAGCACATTAGCACTTAGCAGCACACTATTAGGTAGTGTTAGAACCACTCCATTTACAGAGGCAACCAAGATCAAATACTGTCTCCAGGTGATTTGGGAAAACATGTACTGTTTAGTTGTCATGCCTTATCTAACACAAAGCTTGGTCTTAAGATATCCAGCTTAGACTCCAGAGTGGCTGCAAGTTGAAGAATTCAAAACTAAAGCAGTGGTGAATTTATATCAAGCCCTAGTACTCTCGACATATTCCATTGCTTTCCTCTTCACAGATTCAATCCGTTCTTCATCACCTTGGGACTTCTCATAATAAAGATACTTTTTGAATAAGAACTGTCAATCAAGACAACAAAATCCTAAGTCAGTCTGACTGGAAAAATACAAAACAATGTCAGTAAAATTGGTAATATAGATATGCCCAAACCTTCATCTTTTTCGGTGGGAGGCTCAGACTAACAGCCCTTTCAAACAGTGCACGAATTATATCTTTGTCTTTATGTTGAATTTCCTGTAAAGTACACGAGAGAATGTTACGTTCAAAATAATATACAAACGCAAAGAAAATGAGATGGAGAAGGATATACTTGATCAAGATAAACACTCCATAAGTCTGTTCTCTTTGGGTACTCCCGTAGGATTTTTTCAAACATGGATCGCCCTCGATCTAGAACCCCAACTTTGAATTCAAGAATAGCTGTCTGAGAGAAAAATTTAATATGCTTGTGTTTGGGAAGGCTTAACGAAGCTCGATCAATGACAGGTTGGATTCCATCCTGGTTTTGCTTCAAAAGACTTTGTATACGCCTCAACCAAACCTACAATCCAGTGCAAAATAAGTTTCACATGCATTTTTTATCAACATCAAAAGAGTAGTATTTATACTTAAAAAGTTCACAATACTTTGCATGAATGCTTGAACTTCTTTGTCATTTTATTGAGAAGTTCATCGGCTAAATTATGCTGTTCAGTCCTCTCATACATTCCCAAGAGTGCTAGGTAGACCTTTTTGGGATCATTGTACTGTAGAGCTCTTTGGAATACTTTCATAACAGCCTCCTACACAAAAACACCGATTAAGGATACTCCACACAACAGTATTAGTGAACAAGCAAAAACTGAAATTGCTCTTGCTCTCCCACAAACACTCTTACCTCTCTAGGGTTTCCATACTTATTTTCCAAATTAAAGTAGGCCTTCCAGATGTTAAGCTTCTCATTCTCTTCTCGGATATTTATTGTCCTCAAAGCCCTTCAAAATTACGGATTCATGAGTAGAAAAATGTCAAGTCAGATGACTATGGTAATATGACATTCACATGGATGTATTGAAATACAATGTAACAAGTAGACATGGGGACACTGTTTGTTGCAAACAGAAACTTGAAATACACAATCAAGGGAACCAACAAACAAATGAATAATGATTTCTCTCCACTTTTGTCACCATAAAGATACTAGTAGTACGCAAGCAATTGTTCGGCTCAAGTCACTCTACTTTAATATTTTATTAACAATGACCATACATGGAAGACATCATTTAACAAAGAACATATTAAAAGTTTTTATTCAAGTGCTGAATCTTTATACTTCAAAAAGTACATAACATTGATTCAAGTTACTTTTGTCTTCTGTAACAAATCTATGAAGGAGGCCTTTCAAGTAATTGTTGAAACAATGTCATTTGTAGGATGTACCATCAAATCGTTTAGATAGCTGCTTTGGCTAAATCATAGGTTGTACAAATAATAAGGCCTGTTTGGTTTGAAATTTGTCTCATGTTTTTGTTTCTTAAAACCAGAACAACAGATAACTCTTTGTTCCTATTATGGACCTGGCTGAGGGGGTGGGAAAGGAACTTCCAGATTCCTTATTATTGTTGGTCTTCAAACATGTCTACAGCTTTTAGTTAAAGCTTCTGTTAGTAGGGTTTTCAATTGTGTAGGGTGTTATATCTCCTGATCTTTCAGGATCCTCTTTTGTAATATGTAGTACCTCTGGTACTTTTATTCTATAATATAAATTATCTTTGCCTTCCAAAAAAAAAAGAACATAAAGTGAAGACAATGTTGTACTTTAGTAATTATTAGTACAAGATTACTTGTTTATATGCACATACTCTTTCTCCGATAGATGAAGGTTTAATGTTTAATAGCCCAATAACTGACCCAAAATAAACAAATAGAAAACTTTTTTGCCCAAGATTTTCCTTAGAATAGGATTATGTTTATGGCTCCTCAAAAAAAGCTTAGGATTATACAAATTCAAATCAATATTAACAAAGTCAAGTTTGAATTTCATAATGATTTTAAAATCCACACACAAAATCATAGTTGTTTAGATGTACCTTTCGGCAATTGAGCGGGCTTTCTCAACATCAACCATAGAAACCATGAAATCCATATATTTTATCCAGGTGAAACTGCTATTAGGAGAGCTTCTAATCAGCTTTTCAAACTCATCAGCAGTTCTAGGGACATCATCCTCCAGTAATCTTTCCTCAGCAGCCCTTATTTGCTTCTCCCTGTACAGTATACTTGTCACATTAGAAATTAAAAAGCAAAAGAGAAAAAAATGATAGAGGCAGCATTTTATAAAAAGCAAATCCCAAATAACTGTAAGCCTTATATTAACCTCTCCTCCTTTGCTTTCTTCTTTTCACGTCTCTTATGTTTTTCATTTACAATGTCTTCTTCATTTGCATGTTCTTCACTTTGACTGTTAGTGTTATTTACATCAAATTGATCAAAGTCATCAAGGGGAACATCAAGTGGTGGAATGTCTGCCCTTTGTTGTACTTGTGAAAGAATTGGGAATTGATTAATTTCATCCTCAACATCTATATTTGAGGTTCCAAGCAAACTACTATTCATAGAAGTTATAGACTTCATTCCATCTGTGATAGGTTCATCTGATTCTTCCTCAGATGGTATTTGAAGCATGGTTTCATCCCTCATATATGAATTCTTCATTCCCAAAGAAATTCTGTGTCTTTCTTCATCCACCTGAAGAAATATGTTACAGAAATGCCAGTAATTAGTAATTTAGTACTTCAATACACAAGGATCAAGCAAGAAGGCCTATCTGACGTAGGACAATAAAGAATTCAAGATAAGGATGTATCACAAATGTGAGTTAGTTCAAAACAATTCAATGATAATTAAGATGGAATTAGAGTCTGAATAAGTTAGCATAGCATTTAGAAGTGTTCTGGAAGGGTTTTAGTTATCCGTCAACTATGGTTACAGATATTCAAGCAACTTGTACACAAATCCATTGGATTCCATTTTTTTCCTTGCGGATTTTAGGTTGTCTGCTAGAATATACCCTTATTATCAAACAACCTTCTGAATCATAATTATAAATATATTTATCTGCTGGAGATAAAATCAATATACTACAGAAACATCAACAGGTCTCATGCAAAGCACTTCCAATTATACAATATATACACTTGAGATTGAAGGACAGAATTAAAACTTTGTATTTCTCATTGATTAATTCTGTACAAAGAGTGTATGAATATATAGATATACAGGATAGGCTAGAAAAAAAAAGGAAAGGATCAAAATCTAATTGAAATCTAGAGATATGATCCTATGAGATACTAATTACAAAAAATATCAAAAGTTCCGTATTTTCCTAGAAACAGGTTATTGGAGATATAAATCATATCATACCTCAACAAATACAAATAGTCACAGTTAATAGCTAGAAGTTGCAATGTGAATTAAAACCAATAGGCATATAATTCCTGGTAAAAACATAGAAACCAGTAAAATATCCAAAGCTTTTGTATTTGAATTACCTTTAATATTCTTGCATTTACTCTCTCTCCAGCTCTATAGTTTGCTTCAATGTTCTCAATACGGTTATCAGAAATTTCTGATACATGGCATAACCCAACCTAGGTAATTAAAGGACCATAATCAAGTGAGCTCACAGAACTGAGTTGACCACGGTTACTTAAGAGACTGGTTTATGAAAATAATAATTTTACATAAATATGATCTCAACCAAGAATACATTTTGTGGATAAAGCTGTAAGCATTTGAGGCATCCATGTTAAGAAATGGATAAAACCATGAAAATCAAAATAATATTATACAATGCATAAACTTATAAAAAAGCTAAAAGCATGAAAGAAATATAAGCTTTCACATTTTGTTTATCATAATACTTTTTATTACAAATACATGGACGAGAAATGGCTGCCAAGGTTGTAGGAATACCATGTTTGTGTTGTCAATTGCAATGAATAAACCAAATGACTCAACCCGCTTAATCCGGCCAGATATAACATCTCCAACGTGAAATTTACTTAAATCAATAATCTCAGATTTGGGTATATTGGGATCCGTTGACGTCTTCAGTGTAACTTCAACACGATTTGAGAGAGGCTCCACAGATATAACCCTGTTATTTGCTGTCTTAGTACATTTCTTCAAGTATCTATCTCATGTCAAGAAGTAAACAGAAACAATAGGTTGATTACTTACCTGCCAATGACAAGTTTTCCAATAGGAAATTCTTTCTCAAGTTCTTGAACATATTGTTCGGAAAGATTGGACAGAAGAATTTTGGCATCAATCTTTCGTGACAGCATAATGAAGCAACCTTTTGGTGTGACATTCTTAATATAACCCTAGCCAAAAGAAGACAAATAAATCCAAAAGATAAAAAATACAATATTTAGAGATATATAATACAGAAAATCCAAAAACGATATGCCACCAACCAATCCATGCTTAGCTCAGCGATAAATTACCAGCGCAGAAAATCATCAAGGACCAAAACAACAGGTAAAACAATATTGCACACGTGCACTTCATATCTCGTGGCAGGGTTGTTATAGCCAGTTGGAAAATGAACTGAATAAATATTTTAAAAAAGAAAAATAATATTTGGTTTTCTTATGGAGCTTGACAAGTACCTCTGAGTAACTGTATCTTGTAAACAATTCACGCAAAGTATTTAGGTTCTTGAAAAAGTTGAATCTACAATTTATTTTATCATGGCATGTAAGTGTATGAGTAAATAACTTCAGTTAGCTTGATAAGGATAGTTAGTTGATGGTAGAGATTTCTATTACAACTGAATCTCAACAGTATAAATACTGCTCTTGTAAGAGATTACAGTGGCTTTTGTAATATTTTCTCAATGCAATATACAAATCTCTTTTCTCTTCTCTATACTTTCTACATGGTATCTAGAGTTCTCTGACCCATTTTCATGGCTTCCGCAAATACCGATGCAACTCCAGTTAACACTGGTGACACTCGTGAGATTCCGACTCCGGCGAACGACACTGGTGCGATTCCAACTTCAGCAAACAACTTCAGTGCGACTCCGACGAACAACTTCAGTGTGACTCCACTCAACATTGTTCCGATGAATCAAGATATTTCCTCTTCATCGTTCCCTACAACAATTTTTTTGCATCAAATCACATAAAAGTTAAATGATAAGAACTTCTTGCTGTTGCGACAGCAAATCGAGCCTTCGATCACTATGCTTGGACTCAATCGCTTCATTGCGAATCCTCAAATCCCTCTGCAATATGTCTCTGATGAAGATTGCGACCTTGATCACATTAATCCTTTCTTCTCAATGTGGCAGAAACAAGATGAGTTTCTTGTGGCAGAAACAACATCAGTTTCTCCTTGTTTGGCTTTAGTCAACACTCTCGAGCTCAATGCTTGAATTCTTGGATCGACACACTTGTATCAAGTGTGGGACAAGATCCATGCGTATTTTCATCGCTAGACCGCACAAAGGCACAACAACTCCAAACCAAAACTCTGTCAGACAACACTTGACAATTGTCCAGTTTCTGATTTTCTCTCTCATATCAAAAGCTTATTGATGTGCTTGCTTCAGTTGGTGATGCTGCTACCTATCGTGAACACATGGATGCGATTCTTGAAGGTCTACCTAGGGATTTTGACTCAAAGATTGCTCTAATTGAGAGTCGTCTACCACACATCACCATTGAAGAAGCTGAAGGTTACATTCTTACGCAAGAACTATGAATTCGAAAAATACACTACACTCGAATCTTTGAGTAATTCCTTCACACCAACAGTGAATCTTACTCAAATGAGTTCTTCGCATTCCACTGAGAATGATAACTCAAATTCGTACTTTGACACCAATACAATGTATACAAATCAGTATTCCTCTGATTCTGGAGGTTCTGGTGGCCATAATGGCCGTGGCGGAGGAGGTTTCAACTGCAGTGGTGATCATGGTGGTCGTAACTCAGTATAATGTCAAGTTCGTTTCAAGTACAACCACACAGCTTGCTACAATAGGTTCAATCCTCAGTATCAGGCTTCAAATGCTGGAAACAGTGGAAATTATGGGAACAGCAACAATGGCAATTATGGGAACAACAACAATTGTACTAACTGGTCTCAAAATCAGAATCATAATCAAAATTGGGGTCAGAATCAGAATCAAAACAACAACTGGAACAATTCTTCTTCCAATTGGAGTTCACAACAAAGTCAGAATCAGAATTACAACTCTCAGAACTCTAACTCTAGGCCTCCACAAGCTACTATGGTGGCAAATTCTGACTCCAATACTTCATCCTCTTGGTTTCCAGATTCTGGAGCATCCTTCCATGTGACAAATAACTCGTGGAATATCCGGCAAACTTCTCCTTTTGAGGGTCCAGATCAGATCGTCATTGATAATGGACAAGGTCTGAATATCTCAGCCTCTGGTCATTCCAATTTTATTTCCCCTTTCAGTCCTAATGACAAGCTTGTTCTTAAAAACATGCTTCTTGTTCCTCAAATCATTAAGAATCTAATTAGTGTAAGCAAATTTGCTAAAGATAATCATGTTTTCTTTGAATTTCACGCTAATAATTGCTTTGTTAAATCTCAGGATTCCAATAAAATCCTTCTTCAAGGAGATGTTGGACCTGATGGCTTGTACCAGTTCTCCAATCTTCAGTTCTGCTCAGCTGTGTCTTCTCCAGCTTCTAGCTCTTATTGTATAAACATCGCCTTACAATGTGGGTTCGGGCCTAACTCAACTCCAAAAGCTAGCTCATAAGGTGAGGGTTGTCCCTACTTATATACTCTATCGTAGCACTATCTCTAGTCAATGTGGGACTTAGGTTTTTTCCAATACAATGTTTCTTTTGTTGATTGTAATAATACTGTGCCTAATTCTGCATATACTTGGCACCTTAGGCTAGGTCACCCCAATTCTCAAGCTTTAAAGCTTGTGCTTAATCATTGTAATTTCAAATTTTCAGTTAAAGATGAACTGCCCGTCTGTTCTGCTTGTTGTATGGGCAAGATTCATAGATTTCCTTCTAAGCTTTCTCAAACTGTATACAGTTCTCCTTTAGAATTAATATACAGTGATTTGTGGGGTCCTGCTCCTATGAATTCTCATTGTCAATTTCGTTATTATATATCCTTTGTTGATGCTTATTCTAGGTTTTCTTGGATATATTTTCTAAAGAATAAATCTGATGCTTTATCTGTTTTTAAACAATTCAAGTCACTTGTTGAATTACAATTTAACAAGATTAAAGCTATTCAAACAGATTAGACGGTGAATTTCGAGTTTTATCTTCATATTTGTCTGAATTGGGGATCATTCATAGACTAACTTGCCCTCACACACATCATCAAAATGGTGTTGTGGAGAGAAAGCATCGTCACATAGTTGAGTTAGGCCTCTCTCTTCTTAGCCATGCATTCCTTCCTCTCTCCTTTCGAGATCATGCTTTTCAAACAGATGTGTATCTTATAAACAGATTGGCTTCAGCTCCTCTTAAGTTTGATATCCCTTATACTTCTTTTTCGAACTGATCCTGATTATCAATTGTTAAGAGTCTTTGGTTGCTCTTGTTTTCCCTTCTTGCGTCCTTATCATTCCCATAAACTTGAATTCAAGTCCTCTGAATGTGTGTTTTTGGGTTACTCACCTAGTCACTAGGGCTACAACTACAAGTCCTCTTCTGGTCAAATTTTTATTTCGAAAGATGTCATTTTTAATGAACATCATTTTCCTTATCCTAAACTGTTTTCTACCTCTTCTTCCAATTCTGTTCCTACTGCATCCTTTTGCACTACCTTACCTATAATTGAGTCATTTTCTCTTCCCCCTTTCTCTTTAAATCCATCTCCCCCTCAAAGTCATTCTTCATTACCCTCTCTGGAACCTCACAGTTCTGGCATTGTTGTATCTCAGTCCCCTGTTCCTGCACAGTCTCCTGTTCAGGATACAGCAGCTTCTACTGCTACTGTAAATACTGGTACTTCTCAGTCTAATGATCATTCTCAGTCTTCTGCAACTGATGTAAATACTGGTACTTCTCAGTCTAATGATCATCCTCAGTCTTCTGCAACTGAATCTCAGAATCCCCCACAGACCTCTCTTGTTAGACCAGAAAATGTTCACCCTATGATTACAAGAGCCAAAGCTGGGATAGTGCAGCCAAGGATTCATCCTTCCTTGCTTCTTGCTCATACTGAACCCAAGTCAGTAAAACAGGCACTTCAAGACTCCAAGTGGTATTCTGCTATGACTGATGAGTTTCAGGCTCTTCAAAGAAACAATACATGGCCCCTAGTTCCTCTTCCTCCACACAGAAATGCAATTGGATGTAAGTGGGTATTCAGAGTTAAGGAAAACTCTGATGGCAGTAAAAATATGTAGAAAGCCAGATTGGTGGCGAAAGGTTTTAATCAACAGTTTGGGTTTCATTTGCATGAGACATTTTCTCCTATGATTAAACCAGTGACAATTCGGGTGATTTAACTCTTGCCATCACTCACAAGTGGCCTTTGCAACAGTTAGATGTAAATAATGTCTTTCTTAATGGGCTTTTAGAAGAGGAACTTTACATGGCTCAACCTCCAGGTTCTGAGTATTCAGATAAGTCACTTGTATGCAAATTACATAGAGCAATTCATGGGTTAAAACAAACTCCTATGGCTTGGTTTGAGAGGCTCAGAGCTACTTTACTGCAGTTTGGGTTTATTGACTGTAAATGTGACCCATCTTTATTCATTTACAAGACTTCTTCTACAATTACCTACATTCTAGTTTAAGTGGATGATATCATCATAACTGGTAATTCATCTTGACAAGTTGATTCAGCAACTCAATACCTCATTTTCTCTCAAACAGTTGGGTTCTCTAGACTATTTTTTGGGGATTGAAGTCCATTCCTTGTCCAGTGGAGCTCTCTTAATGACTCAATCAAAATATATTCAGGATCTACAGCAAAGAACAAATATGTTAAGAGGCAAACCCCATTTCTTCACCAATGGTCTCAAGTTGCAAGCTCTCAAAATATGGATCTGATCTACTGCAGGATGCTTTTTTTTGCAGGTCTGTTGTTGGAGCCCTGCAGTATGTGACTATCACTCATCCAGAACTAAGTTTTGCTGTCAACAAGGTTTGCCAGTTCATGGCTTCACCTCTTGAGTCCCACTGGACAGCAGTGAAACGAATTTTGAGGTATCTTAAAGGTGCTCTTCATTCTGGTCTTATTTTGTATCCTGCTTCTCCTCATCAACATCTCTCCATTCAAGGTTTTGTGACTCTGATTGGACTTCAGACCCAGACGACAGACAATCTACTTCTGGTGCAGCAGGGTATGTTGGACTTAATTTGGTGTCTTGGTGGTCTCGTAAGCAGAAAGTAGTTTCCAGGTCCAGCACAGAAGCAGAATATAGAAGTTTAGCTGCTGCCACAGCAGATATTATCTAGATTCAGACTCTAGTTCAGGAACTTGCAGTTCCTCACACTACACCCTTAGTTCTTTGTGATAATTCAAGTGCAGTGCAGTTAGCCCACAATCCAGTTCTGCATGCTGGAACCAAACACATGGAGTTGGATGAGTTTTTCATAAGGAAAAAAAGTCTTAACTAAACAGTTAGTGGTTCAGCATATACCTGGGACAGACCAATGGGCAGTTTTACTTACTAAGCCCTTGTCTCCTACTAGGTTTGCCTATTTGAGTTCCAAACTCAATGTGCTGTGCTACCTTTGGTTTCTCAGCCCCATTGAGTTTGCAGGGGGGTGTAAGTGTATATGAGTAAATAACTCTAGTTAGCTTTATTAAATTTTATAGTGCAACCAAGGCATCCGAAAGGTCCCCTTAAAAACCGGTTCATAAGGGGGTGGTCTACCCAGCTATATAAGCACTTATCATGTTCATGAATTACCCGATGTGGGACTATTCTTAACACGCCCCCTCGAGCCAGGGCTCGTCACCACAAAGCGAGGGCTGGCGGCACCCACTGGACAGAAGTAGAAGATGGCTCTGATACCATATTAAATTTTATAGTGCAACCAAGGCATCCGAAAGGTCCCCTTAAAAACCGGTTCATAAGGGGGTGGTCTACCCAGCTATATAAGCACTTATCATGTTCATGAATTACCCGATGTGGGACTATTCTTAACAAGCTTTATAACTAGAGTTAGTTGACAGTTGTGTTTAGTTAGATTTCTGTTACAACTGAAACTCAACGGTATAAATACTGCTCTTGTAAGAGATTACAGTGGCTTTTGTAATATTTTCTCAAAGCAATATATAAATCCCTTATCTCTTCTCTATACTTTCTACATGGCATTCTTAATTGACATTAAACTAGTGCAAACTAGATGGTGTCCTTGTAATGCAAAATCAAACAGTCTAAATGACAGATTCCTCAGTAAAAGATCTTTCCTCAAAAAAGAATTATAAAAGAGAGGAAAGATAGAAAACAAAGGTGCTCAGAGTCCTCCTGCAAAAATACAAAGAAAACTGAAATCTAAGAGCAAAATGCTTGGGGAAAATCAAGAGAATGTAAGCGAGATTGCAGCATTTATCTCTAAAAAGTACCTCCTACCCTCACCCCTTCAACACCCCCCCAAGTAAAAACTATGCCCAATTGATTATTGTTAGAATTACAGAGAGAGAGAGAACGTACAAATGTAGAATCAAGGAAATTCTATTATTGATTATATGATGAGTACATAGAATCTCTATATATGGAGCAGAGTATAGAAGAAGATTTCTGTGAATAACCGGTCACTAACTACGTACAGCTGACAGATAGAGGCAGGTAACAACTACAGTGCAGTTACAAGAGTAGTATTACTCAAGCCCATTACACAAACTATACTCTAACGATGATTCATTCAAATAATTCTAAAAACATAACCTGATACATAAATGATGAATGCTATGATGTTAAGCAAACACTTAGCATTAAATAAGCTAACATAAACCCTAGATAAAAAAAAATTATGACAAGGAAAAAGACAAAAAAAACCCATATACCTTTACAATCATATCAGGATGAAGATCCTCAATCTTCTCCACACATTTGCTGTTAGCATTCCTGAAAAATCAACAATTAATAATGGGATGAAAATTATCAGATATAACAGATTCAATTATATTGCTATTATTATAGGTTTTTAACATAACTTGGGCAACAATCTGTGCTTTGAACAGGGGTCGTAAACCAATACAACCAATTCTAATATACTAAAAAATGCAATGCAACACTTTAAAGACAGGGCAATCAATGTAATCCTTTAGAAATGCATTAGTTAGATATTTCAATTTCAAAATAGATAACTTGCATTTGCTGTAACAAAACCTCAAAAAAATGATATCAACAGGCTAAAAGGTCCAGCCAGAAGTCAGCCCAAGCAGATAAACAACCCTTGTAAACTGATAATTTTTCAGGCAATTTTCAATTCAAAAAAATCTGTTATATCAAGCTACTTGGAATGTCAGAAACAAATAAATGCACTACATTTGGGCTTAGGATCTAACTTATCCCCATGAGACCAACTTGTAAGGTGAGGACTACCCAAGCTTTATAGGTTTTATTTAAGCCATATCTCTAGTTGATGAGGGACTAAACATCACCATTGAGGCTGTGCAATTAAGGCAACCCTCAAAGAGGCCGCAACTAAGGTGGACTAGGGGTGACTGCAATTAAGGCAGATTTCCAACACTCCCCCTCATGCCCAGGGCTACTGGCTTGGAGCAAGGCAATGCAGGTGACCTAACAACAATGGATTTAGGATTTGCTTTTGTACCAGTGTTATCAAATAGCGGACATGGCGGCGCCATGACGGAATAGCATTGCGGGAATTTGAAAAACCGCCACCAAATAGCGGTGGCGTTGCGGGTTGCAGATGGCGGCGCCATGGCGGCTGCCATAGCTATGGCGGTCATGGCAGAATTGCAGCTATTCTTTTTGTTTTTTGCGGGATAGGTGTTGGGCTGACCCGACCCAACCCTAACCCAATTTTCGCATGCAAAAGAGGTGAGCAACGGGAGCAGGAATGGCACCACGCGAACGAGACGCAGCACCCCGCACCAGCACCTGCACCACGACGACAACAACGGCGAACTCAGCACCCCGCACCAGCACCACGCACGCGACGCGGCACCCCGCACCAGCGCACCACGCTCGCGAGCACGAACGGCGACAGCGACGGCGGCGGCAGCAACAGCGCTACAGTCTGCGACGGAGGGCAATTGGTTCTGTTTTTTTTTTCTTTTTTTGTTGCTGTTGTTGTTTTTGTTCTGTTCTTTTTTCTTTTTTCTGTTTGACACCCCTTTTTTATTTTTGGTTATGCTTTTTTTTTCTGTTCACCCCTTTTTTTTTGTTCAGCCCTTTTTTTAAGATCTTTTTCTGTTTGACACCCCTTTTTCTCTTTTTTATGCTTTTATCTTTTTGTTATTTTGAACTCTTGAATGAGTTTATTTGGTGTTGGTACTTGGTTATTGTGTGAACTCATGAAACTTTTTTTAGTTTATTTGAATACAATCCATTGTTTTTTTTAATTTTTTATTTATATTTATTTTTTATCTATTTTTTTGTTAATATTTATATGTATATATATATATATAATTTTTTTTGTCTGCCATGACGTCCGCCATTTTCCGCTACGCCATCCGCCATATTTTTATGGCGGATTTTTGGCTTTCCGCCATGAACTACCATCTGCCATTAACAACATTGTTTTGTACCATCTTAGAATTTGGGTTTATGGTCTAACTCAAACCCACAAAACTGGCTAGGGTGGTAAGGACTATCCAAGCTTTATAAGCTCTATTCAAGTCGTATCTCTAGTCAATGTAGGACTAAACACCACCCTTGAGACTGCAATTAAGGAAGCTCCCAAAGAGGACACAACTAAGCCAGCCTTAATTGTGCAATTAAGGCAGCTTTCCAGCAGTGACAATACTAATAGGATTAAATATTTGAGCTAATGGCAACTACATATATTAGTATGATAAAAAGAAGGGGAAAAAAACAGCACAGGCTAGGATTATTCAAAGATTGATCAAGAAGTATCAATACTAGTACTTACACGGCAGAATCCTGGGAAAGCTTCACATTGGAAGATCGCAATGACAAGTCAACATGAATAGTACCCTTGACAGTGTGGCTGACTTCAAGCACTACACATTTGACAAACTGCCCTTCATGATATCCAGACAACGGATCAGGCACCAATGTGTCTGCAAGTTCAGTAAAATGTACTTTTCCATATGTGCGAGGACCAACTTGGACAAGCAATCCACCAACACTTGGAAGTATTTTACTAACCCTTCCACCTAAAATATCTCCTTCATGAAAATGTGCTGTTAAACCCTTATCCACAACATTAATGTGTGGCTCTTCACTAGTTCCGCAAGGAAGAGTAGAAAAGGGGCGCACAACCAACCGTAATAGCTTCTTCTCCATGTTGACACTTAGAACATGGCCAGAAACAGGTTGTCCAACATGATATCGATTCTGGAAATCCTCAAGCTCACTGGGTTCAATAGCACTATCAAGAATATATAGCTGAGCCCTTACATTTCGCGATATTGTTAACCAGATCCATTCACTTTCTACTTTATATACATAACCAGC
Source organism: Glycine max (assembly GCF_000004515.6). Classification (NCBI taxonomy): domain Eukaryota; kingdom Viridiplantae; phylum Streptophyta; class Magnoliopsida; order Fabales; family Fabaceae; genus Glycine; species Glycine max. The sequence goes on from NC_016089.4 coordinate 27,925,598, forward strand.
CACGCATTGCCCAATTTTAAACTCAAGATTTTCAGATACATCATCTATATCACTGGAACCTGAATTGAAATTGAGTTATATATTAAATTGCAGGAAGATTATGATAATTTTCATAATTAACAAGTACAAACTGTTGAGATATATTTGACTAGCAGATACTGACGAGATAGAATTAAGATTCATTAGAAAACAAATTAGATAAATAAGGGCAGACTGGAATAGAAATAAATGGACACCAAAACAAAGTTCAATCGTGGGTGGGGATGAAAATATATTTACCCTTGCTTCCATTGAACATGTATCTGATATCAATATCAATATATAATGAAAAGAACAAAAACGGTTATAACTTATACAAGGATGTTAGGATGTCAGGTAAAATTAATTCCCAATAGAATGCAACTGTAGGATCTACTCCCAAGCACCACTGAGGTAACAAATAAAGATGAGTCCATACATGCTTATGAAACAAATTCTTAGCCTTCAATTTAACCAGTCTTTCTTCATGTGTTTCACAAAGTAACCAGTATTTCAATCATTCACATATTTTCAAGCTAGTGGTGTACTTAACCTGTAACCATTTCAGATCTGACTGATAGCTCCCACTGTGAGCCCTTCCGATTGCCATCTGACTCATTAGGTTTTGCAACAATCCTTGCTGTCACTGTTTGCCCAACTTTGTAACAAGAGAATGGATTTTCCAAAACACTTCCATTCTGTACCTGTCCATAGATAGGCACCCAACTATTTAGAAAAATACTAAAACTAAAATAGATAGAACATCAACAAGAGGGTAAGCGTTGATGCACTGCATCATTAAGGCCACTGCTATGTGAATTTGGTCACAATTTACAGCTACAAAAACAGCATATCAGCTCGGGGTAAGGCCACTCAAATCTGACACTCTCAAGGCCCCAGAATGGCAGAAGCTTTGTTATCAAATCTACAACTTTAAATGCTAATTTTAATATTGACACCAGAAAAACAGAAGGCTTACCTCTGTTATGTGAATCCGGCCATGTAGACCAAATCCAAACTTCAACTTCAGTTCAAGCGTTTTGATGTCAGTAATCTGGACAACCATACCATAAAAGAAAATTCATGAAAAACATTTTTAACTTGCAGAATAAGAAATACTACTCTGGACTCAAATATAATCAAACTAGATAAACCCACATACCTCTGCCTCAACCAGAGTTCCCACTTTGTAGCTAGACTTCTTCTTGGTTCTTTTAGAACTAGATGTCCCATTGACCTCATTGGGAAGTAAGAGCAACCTTCCTGATGTTTCAGGACTTGGAAGAGCCATAACAGTTGCAACAACACTAACCAAGTAAAATATGCAATGCAATGAGTTGTGGGAAAACTAGGAAACATAATGAAGCTTCAACTCGTGAAAACAATTCTCATATTTAAAATTAAAATGATATTTCATTATAAGAAGTATTTTTCAGAAGCTTGATATATCTGCTAGCAATGGAATACTTAAAAGAGCATACATCTGATGCTCCAATTCCTTTGACAATAAAAAAGCATATGCCTCATGTATTCCAAGTAACAGGAAACAAATTATGATATGAACTCAGGAGACAATTATTATGCATAAGTATTTGGCCTCCAAACACAAAATGATTAGCAATAACCCAATAAAGCACTGAATTAAATACTGTAACTTTACAAGTAAAAACACACAAGATTAGGGAGTAGAAAATGATTCTTAGTAAATGATCAACACAGGAATCCAAGAGTACAAGAGTAAGGAAAAGAATTACACAGGTCCAAAATTTATGACAAAAAAGGAAAGTCCAAAGAAATCCCTCCAAAGAATACAAGATGATAACCAAAACACGAGACAAAAAAACAGAATATAAATGAGCATTTCCTTGTATCCCCTTGTATCCAAAGAAAAAGAGCATTCAACAAAAAACTTTTTCATAAAGACCAATACAATCAGACAGTTTGTCACTACCAACTCTTTAGCGTATTAAAAGAGGAATTGAAGTCTAGGAATCACACAGGTGGCACTGGCCAGGCTGCTAACAGACATTTGAGTGTGTACCCACTTTACTGTCCAAAATTATTGGGGGCACCATATTACTTAGACACAAACTTTAGTAATGATTAGTTATACTGGATAAAATAAATGTGAAAAGCTGAGTTGATACTTTTAATCAGAGCAAATTTTGTGCTCACCTCTGCCCATTTTGGTATTGTTTATGAGGAAACCTTTGAGCATTATAGTCCGATACTGATGCATATCCTATAGTGTAATCATTTTCTGGAATTGATAGAACCTGCATTGTAGATAATAATTTCAGTAAAATATGTTAATATGCATGAACAAGTTTTACTTTACCAGAAGATAGCTAAAGGTGAAGAACAACATTAATACTTGCCAGGTAATTTTCTTTTACAATTTCCACTACTGCATTCACAGTCTGATGCAATACCAAGTCCTTCGATGCCTCTCTTCGACGTTTCTGGAATCAAGGTATTTCATTGATTTGGTCAAAGTAGGTCACGAAAGAATGATGCACGCAGCCTCATGCACAAGGGCCAAGGCTGCCTTCTAAAGACAAAATTGAATGCCCATTATAGAAACCTTAAACATAACGTCATAACAACAAAAAATAATCCAAACTGTTTTCCCTTCAGATAAAAAAAAAAAAGGAATGTTTATTAGAGAGAAGAAAGAAACAATGCAATGAGATAAATTTCATAAAGATGGTTCCATAGCACGGCAGCATATAATATGTATCAAAAAATTTACTCAGCTCTTTCTCTGCCATGTGGGACCAAAATGTGATATATATGCATGAAGACAGACGTAAGAGGTAAGGAGCAGAAAAAAAATTCCAACCTTCTTGTTGGTATGACTTGTGGAACTTTCTTTAGATCTATTAATGAACTCTGGTTTTAGAGTTAACTCAACAAGCTTGTCTGCCTTTGCAACATCAAGAACCAATGCTTCCACTACAGAGCCACTCTCCAAAATAGTTCCAGCCACTAAGGAATCATATCACAATGAGAATTGGTACTTGCACTTGATAAGAACCATCCAAATTTATTAGTTAATAACTAAATACCATGTGGGAAGGACAAAACTTACACTGATAATTGGCAATAAAACCAAAAACATCATTATGCTTTTCAAAACTTATAGCAAGTCCAACATCCTCAACATCCTTAACTTTCCCTTTTGCAACCATACCAATGTTAAATCCTTCATCCCACTTTGAATCAGATGCACCAGATCCCCAGTATTGCAACTTTGCAATCTAATTCAAAAATGCACACAAGATTAGAAGTAAAAGAAAAGGAAGAGGATGTGAAAGGAATTGCTGACAGGAAAGCAGAAGAGAAAAATGATGCTAGGAGGCAAATAAACAGAAATAACGAAAATCAAAATGTTATTTTTTATTATAAAAAAAATACATGGCATTACATTGTTAGCTATGATAAGTCAAAAAGCAATTCACGGCCAGAAAATTTTTTCATGGATTTAACTTGAAATTGACAAAATTCAAGGTTGACTTGTATTTTCTAAGACAAGTCAAAGTGGTAGAGACCACTTAACTATCCAATAATCAATAATAATGTCAACTCATTTGAGCAAAAAATTTGCTATCTTGTATTTTCCAAAATTTAATGCAAAAGGAAACACAAATTGAAATATGCAGATCTGGTTTTATTAGAAGAGCTAGATGTATTACACAGAAAAATCTCATAATTAAATAGTAAAACTGCATTAATCTAATTGCAGAACTAAGTGAACACCTACATCATTTTCTAATCAAAATAAATGAACATATAGATGAACAAAAGTACTCTAGGTATCTAATTCTAAATTTCAAAAATAACAGTTTGGAAAGAAATTGAGTAAGACAACAAGCATGTTTGCGGGCATATGAAGTTCATAGTTGAAAACAGCACAAGGATAGACATCCGCGTGTGCTAGCATGCATAAAATAAACAATTTAATAAGTAGAATAATAAAATGCAACACTAAGTGTCAATAATATTTGAGTTACATGATAATTGTTTATACCTTGTCATCCATGAGAAAGTAGTCCTGAATAAATGATGCATCAGTTGAAGAACAAGCAGTCTGCTTTAGCGAGAGTGTTACTCTACCAGTTTCACTACTAACCTGAAGGTTTTTTTTTTTAATAAAAAAAGAGTATTAGTATTACACCGTTTTAGCCAGCACTAGGCTTTCATAAAATTGATACAGCCTGAAATATACTAACATTGGATATGTTGCTGCGAACTGATTGTCCAATGTAATAAGCTTCCAAAATATTGCTTTTCTGGTCATCTGCAGCCTATACAATAGAACGAGGTTACTAGGAAATCATATGCCTAGGATAAAGTGAGGTGTGTAAAAGAGAAAGAAAAGGAAGGGGATGTGTTAAATAGAGATACCTTATTTCTAGGAGCAAAGCCAGTTAAATGACCAAGGAAACGAACAAAGCAACCAGACTCAATTAAGTTACATATATAGCCCTGCTCCATACACAATATATTTAGCAAAAGAAGAAAAACTTAACAGCATGTCACTGATAAGCAAGAAACAAAAAAAATCATGAGACTAATAAAAAAAAGTGTTGGAAGCAGTTCATAGATGTTTGACATCATCACTTACATGCACAACGGAGTTAGGATGTATCTGATTGATATCTGCAGGAATCTGCTGAGCATGTTTAATAAGAGAACTTTTGGCAGACAGGATCAAATTGTTTCCCTTAACATCTACATTGATTAAAATGAAACATTAAATTAATAATTGCAGGTTTATGATATAAGTTATCAACTCAATAGATGACACTGAAAAGCAAAACAGAGAATAATAAGAGTGAATCTCATTCATATCTAAGAAATAACATTAAAAACCTATGTTGAAGTTTCTGTTTCACACACAAAACACAGTTTCTTACTGAAAACTGTTGAAATTAAAACAATAAAATTCTAAATAATTATGATCTCATGATGTAAAAAATTGACCTCTCTTATTTATTTTCATAACTTAGGTCAAGTAAAATTATAGTACAAAAACATAATAATTTTAATGATAGTAGTAAGTTAAAAAGTAGCTGCTACACCAAAAAAGGGAAATAAAATCATCCCAGCAATGAATGTCTAAGTAGTAAATAAAAAGATGTTAAAATAGAAGAGGAGTCAAACTTATATATATAACCATGGGGAAAACTTGGATCCTTCCCTAACTCTACAAGGTAAACAAATTCAGTATCAAACCTTAATAAAATGACACAAACACAGAATTGTTAACATTTCATGCCTAACAGCTTTGCCCAGGCATTAACTTTGTCTACAAAGAACATGCTGAATATCTTAACTGTACCTAGAACCAGCAGTTGGTCAAAATTATATCCAGGTTTCAATCTTGAGTGCATCAAAATAGCTTGCCCTGCAAAGTTAGAAGCTACAATTAGCAATTACATTAAGAGTAAGCAGCAATGGGAAAGCCTTTACCAACCATTAGGGAATTTTTACCATGATGATCTGCCAAGTGCTCCATAGATATTGTACCCCTTGAGAAACCACTTGCATTGACATAAACAACTACAGCATTAGATGTTATTCTGTCAACAACTCCTGAAACAAGGCTACCCAGCGTAACCATATCATCTTCAGAAACCCTGTTATATGAAATCAAATTGGATTAGCATAATTTGTACCCCAGCAGAGTGCCTGCCTGCACTTTTTAATCACAACCCTAAAGTAAGTCAGCAGATAGCTTTCTATTTTACCTGACAGAACTTAAACTACTTTTTTACATTTTAAAGAAAACATATTATGTCACCAAAAAATACAATTTGACAACAAGCAGAAAGTGGAAAGAAGCAAACCTTGTGGGCTTTATTATGAAACTAAGATTGATTCTTCGTGAAGCAGGAATGCAACTTATGACCCGGCATTTGACAACTTGTCCAACATTGTACACTGTACCTGGATCAGCCCCTGGCTCTAATCCAAGCTCAGATCTGCTCTTAAATCAAAACAATGAATAACATAGTTCTAGTAAGAGAATAACACTAATACTCACATCGCAAATGAAATGTAGTCACAGTCAATGAGTTTTCAAGATGCCACAACATAAAAACAGGAAGATAATGCACACCAAAAATAAAGGCTTGCAATTGAAGACTTGTTCAACTTCAGAATTGGGCTAACCAAGTTAGCAAGAAACTCAGTTCATAACTATGGATTGGCTAGCATCATGGCATGGCAGATTTTTTGCCAACTGCCATAGGCATTAGGCACTTTGTGAAGGGAGACCAGCTATGGCAGCACCATAGGCTACAATAGTATGTTTATACGGTGGAACTTCATCCTTCCACTATTGATAACACTAATATATACTCCCTTTGCACTCAAATATAAGCAAAAATATCTAATTTTGCACTTATTAAGAATGTTGGTTAACTTCATTTAATTTTCTTGATTTTGTACAAAAAAAGAATGACATCTCCTACACTACCCTTAATCATATTTATTGGAAATGGTACTCATTTGAACTTAAGGATATTTTTGGAATAATGGCATTAAATAGGGTTGAATTAGTTGAAATTTGCTTATATTTCAATCCACCAAACTTAGACATTTTTTTGCTTATAAGTTGTATTTGAGTCCACAGGAAGTAAATATGTATGCATGTGTTTGCAAAAAAATTACCCAAAGTATTCATAATTAACTATAGTCATAGGTTTTAAGCAAAATATACAAGTACATAAAAATAAAAGTCAAGGAAACGAGCAAAATTAAAAAAGACATCCATATTTTTTCAAATACAAGACATCTTAAACATTCAATAAAAATTGAGGGTTAGTTAGTGTAGCACAAAGAACAGAAGTTGAGGGTTCAGACTTAAGAGTTCAGTACAGAGGTGATTCAAAGTTCAAAGTTCAATGCAGAGAAAATAATGGAGGGTGGATGCCACTGGAAATAATGCCTAAGATGAGTGGGTTATTGGTCGAATAGGGTGGGAATCAAAAAGTTAATAGAAGTGTGGGAAATTATCTCCAATTTGGGATTTCTTTTTTTACATTCAGAAAAGGGAAGTGAAATCTCAACTTTGACCCTAAAGAAAACCCCTAAAACAAGTGTTGAGGGCAAAAATGAGTTTTCGTAAAGCATTATTCTAGCATGGCTATGGCTGCGATTTGCTATGGCCTTTATTGAAAAATGCACCACCATAATGCCACTATAGCAAACTATTGAAATTATGATACCCAGGCAGAAAATCCAATTTAAACAAGGTTCTAAATCTTTTCCACAAGAGAAAAGTACAAAATTAAACAATAAAAACCCTTCAAAACCATGTGAAATAATGAGAAACATGATTAGATAAACAAAAAGAAAAAAACATTGTAGAAATAAAAAAATTAAACCCCATGCATTGCCAAAATAAAATACACTTCATTAGTTAGAACTGTTTGGGGCATAAGACTTCTATATATCATTTTATCTTGTGAGAAACGAAAAGGCTTCAAAGTTCAAACATATCAAAATCCCATGATAAATGAATGATATGGAAATGAAGAAATTAGTCAAGAGTAAAAGGTGAAAAATGAAGATGAAATTTCCAAAACTAAAAGCTCATGATTTAAGCAAAAATCAAAATATAACTGACTGTTATCATGACATAAGTATACAGATAAATAGAGACTTGCCTGGGAGCAAATCCTTGGACCCCATTGTAAAACCGTACAAAGCATCCATGAACTTCAATCTTTGTTATCCATCCATGGGTTATCAAACCATCAGTTGCATCAGCATATGAACTAATAATCCCAAGTTTTGATTTCACCTGTATAAATATGATATATCTGATTCAGAATTGAATATGGAACTAATCAATTGGGTTGGGTGGGGGATATTAATAAATGCTCCCAAAATTTCTTCATCGAGGACAATGTAGCGACAAACAAGCTTATTGAAAGATGTATGCAGCAAAAGGAAATTTTTTATTTGTTATTTGAAAGAAGTGAAGCAGCAAATTATCTCAATTGTAGTTCGTAGGCCATTCCTTTTATTTATCTAGGCATACCGATTGGAGCAAATCCAAGAAGGTGTCAGATGTGGGATCCTCTAATCAATAAGTGTGAGAGAAAATTAGCAAGATGGAAACAAAGACACCTGTCTTTCAGGGGGAGAGTGACTCTCATACAGTCAGTTCTAACATCCATACCTATTTATTTCTTTTCTTTTTTCAGGGTTCCCAAGAAGGTGGTGGACAAGCTAGTATGCTTACAGAGAAAATTCCTATGGGGAGGAGGTGCTGATCATAACAAGATAGCCTGGGTCAAATGGGACACAGTGTGCTTCCCAAAGGACAAAGGAGGGTTGGGGATCAAGGATGTGAACACTTTCAATCTTGCGTTACTAGCAAAATGGAAGTGGCACTTATTTCAGCACCAAGGGCAACTGTGGGCTAGGGTATTGGAGTCCAAATATGGTAGATGGAGGGGTCTAAATGAGGCACCTAGAAGTAGCACAGAATCCATATGGTGGAGGGATCTGAAGATGGTATCCCATCATCCAGAGCATGGCGAAGCATTACAGAGGAGCACGGCCTGGAGGGTTGGATGTGGTGACAGAATTAAGTTTTGGGAGGATGATTGGATCAGAGACAATAGAGCACTAGTAGCAAAATATCCTAGGTTGTACCTCATATCCAATCAGCAAAATCATACTATTCAGCAGATGGGAGGACATAAGGACAAAGGGTGGGAATGGTAGTTCACGTGGAGGAGACCGTTGTTTGATAATGAGATAGACATGGCTATTTCATTCCTAAGAGATGTGGAAAGCAAGCAAATTCAATCACAAAGGTCAAATGAGTGGGTGTGGATGGCAGACTCCAGTGGTCAATTCTCAACAAAAACCGCATACAATGCTATGAGGGAGGCCTCATTAGACGGGATAGAAGATACAGCTTTTGCAAAATTGTGGAAGTTAAAGGTACCGAATAAAATACCAGTCTTCGCATGGAGATTACTTAGAGACAGACTTCCCACAAGAAGAAACCTTCATAGGCGACAAGTGGAGATAAATGATAGGAGATGTCTTTTTTGCAATAGCATGGAGGAGGACACAAGACACCTGTTTTTTCATTGTAGCAAAATCAGTCCTCTTTGGTTGGAATCGTTGTCTTGGGTGAACTCTATCAGTCCTATCCCGATAAACCCAAAACAACATTTCCTCCAACACATATCTGGGATGGCTCAGGGGGTAAGGGGTACCAGGTGGAGGTGGTGGTGGCTGGCTCTCACATGGTCAATATGGCAGCACCGAAATAAGATACTCTTCTCCAATGACACATTTGATGCTAACAAAATCATGGATGATGCATCCTTTGTAATGTGGACATGGCTTCAGAGCCTAGAGAAGGACTTTGAGATTTAGCTACAACCACTGGTCAAGTAATCTTAGATCAGGGTTTGTGTGTTAGATGAAGATTGTACAGTGCATAGTTGCAGAGCACAGGACACTTGTATCTAGGCTTTTGGTTTCTATCAAGACTACATATGTTTCATAATGGAACTAGTGGTCTGTGGTCTTAATATGTAAACTTTGTAAGCTTGTACCTCTGGTACTCAATTAATATATTATCTATTTTTGCTGAGCAAAAAAAATTCTTCAAACCCCCCACCCCAACCCCCCTTGCTTCCACAAGTGCTGCTCTACACATTTTATCAACTAAATGGTGTCATAATAGGAAACATGTAATATAAAGTTCATGCAAATACATCACTATAAAGTAGTACTCAGGTGCAAAACTACAACATCCTTCACACTAGGGATAATTATGACCAAAATGGAAAGACAAGCAAATTCAGTTGAAAATTATATCTAGAGAACTAGAGTGCAAAGATTATCATATTTTTTAAATTTTTGGTAGGATGAGGATTAAGGATTGTCAAACTATTAGCCTGGTGTCAAGATTTTGACTAAGATCTTATTTGGTTGGTTGAGTGAGGTTTCAGGAGATACTATTTCATCAATGCATGGCAATTATATTCAGGGAAGGCTTTTTTTTGGTGAATGGAAGAATGATTTTGGACGCAGTCCTCACTGAAAATATAGTACAAAAAAGAAGCCAAAGAAGAAATTCTTAAAAGGAACATATTATCCAACAACAAAGAGTCAGATAAACCTTACTTTTGAAAGACGAGAAAGATAATTCACGATAGGTATGAAAATATAATTGATGGATGCATAAAGAAACGTTATACTGGATAACTAAACTAAAAGAAGAAGAAAATTTATTATAGTGCCTTTGAGTTTGAATAAACTGGAGAAGAAGAGTTCACATGTAGAAACATACAAGCGTTTTCTTGTGTGTAACTGTCACTCTTTTTGACTTGCAACCAAGCACACGGAAAACCAATTCAGCTCCCACCTGTACCATAATCCAAGTAAAAACTTCAGCCACATAATGTCAAAACTGTCCCATCACAAACATGCAACAAAACCATATATTGTCTAAAGAAACAAAAAATGACAATACTAAAAATAACTAGCACAAGCTAATAGAACCTTAAATTTTTTTCCAGGCTTTGAAATTTCCAATTCAGACATATGTCGAAGAGGACAAAGTGCCTTCACACCACCTGGAATTTGCACTATAGCACCAAAGCTGTCAACTGAAAGAATCTTAGCCTTCACCACCATGCCAGGCTTGACATCAGAATGAGTAAACACTTCCTCTTCTAAAGCACTAGCCTGCATGATATGAAAACAAAAAGATGATTAATTGAAAACCTCTTACTAACAACCAAGTCAACATTATTCCACATAACATCAAATTTAAACTCGTATGCACATGGAAAGCCATTATAAAGAGAAACAACAGACTAGCTCAGTTTATGCAGCTAACATTTTTTTCCCTAAAGACATAAACATGAAATGTCATTAATTTGCACATTCAAGAGCATACTTAACATTAACAAACTAGGATTTAGAGAGAAAAAAATTATTGAATATTGAACAACTAAATTATATTGCTTCTACTTTGAAAAGGTCAACATGTTCTAGTTACATCAGACATATGAATATGTATAATTATGGGAATGGAATAGACAAAAAATGACATGAACTAAACCTTGGAGCTTTTGAAACAACTGAAATGTAGAAAATAATGATGAATGAGAAGGTTGGAAGCAATCTAACATGGGATACTAAAGAAGAAATGAACTTTCAAAGGATATGATACAGACCAGACCAATTATAGTCCTGACAGAGCACTAAAAATGTAGAAGAAAAATTACAATTTAACAAATTATTATTTCTACAAGAGATTAGAGCCATTTGCAATTCTTCCAAGCAATCAAGACAATCATAAGAATAAGAACTCTTGAATGTAATAACTCCTATATCCATCATAAGGTCAAGTTCATAAAAGTACTAATGCACATAAACACACAAAAAGACATACAGGTTTTGAACAGTGTTGAAACAATAATACCATTGTGTGCTGGCCCACATACATATATAGTCAGTCTACAGCAATTAGACAGAGGTTACAAACGGTCAATAAAGAAATTATCAAAAACATTTTCAAATTCAACAGATAATTGATGTTCAGACACAAAGGACAACTTGATTAAATATTAAAGAAGTGTATAATAACTTGCCAGTTGCCAGTATATACCAATACCAAAGCTGGTAAGATAACAAGTGAATCATAAATAGAAAAAGTTCCAACATGACTGCTTTTTATAATGCTCAATGTGAAGCACGTAACCCATTCTAAAACAAAAAGACCTAAGATGATAAAAAAGTATGTGATTCCAGTGTAATACCAACATAAAAAGGCACTGCAACCATTCACTGACAGATGCTTATCATCTTTTAGAAATTAAATTAAATAAAAGTACAATGACAACCTTCAAAACTCCTGTAGCAATTCCTTCCAAATATCGTAACCCAAGAATCCGAACTCGAACACGATTTCCTTCCTTGTACTTCTTCTCAAGTTTTTGGACCTCCTCTTCAGCAATATCAGATATCTGTCAACAATAATTTCAATGATCATTTTCATTTTTCCTGGTGGGGTAACGCTTAAAATGCAGTTGAACATTCAGATTTCATACTGTATGAGTTCTGCATCATTAAAACTTGTCCAAACACTACATACACTGACAAAAGCTGGAGTTGGCTCCGGAATTGATGGAACTTCAAGCAATAGTCCTAATCCTCTATCCACCCTAACAACTTTTGAGTTGTCATATATATCTCCAATTTTAACATGCTGCACATCAAAGACAGTTCATCAGTCTCCAACATGGAACCCATGATTATCAATAACAATAATAATTATGGAAGCAACAGACAAGAAAAGCATCCTTTAACAGCATTGAACGGTAATTACTAGTGGGAAAGAGAATAAAAAAACAGTTTTAGAATCCATTCCATTGAATCTAATATGCCATCCTTAGAGCACCAACAATATTTAATCTACAATACTTACAGAAGGGGGGGCCCTGTTCTGAACAAGATGTGGATTCAGCGTCAACCCAACAGCTCTACTTGATGGATCAATGAATAATATCCGAGAAACAACCTAGATAACATAAAAGGCACTTAGAAAAATAGAACAGTAAATCTAAAAGAAGGTAACCTGCTTGACAGCAAAAGAGACAGAATCAGCTGAAAAATACATTGATCATATTGCAAACTCAATGTGAAAATCCATCAAGGTAAAGAAGTAAATATGAAGCTAAGAAACAACACAACCACATGATGATGCATTATGAATTTATGACTGCAATCAGAAATCCAATGATGCCAAAGAACTAAGTACACAACCATTGTTTTTATGGGAGGGTTGAGTAGGAATAAAATAAGAATTTCTTTTGATAAAAAAAAAATAATACCCCTAAAACAACTTGTTTTTAAATCCGCATATGTCAATCCACTTGTATTATTTATGATTATAAAAATTACACACTTAACTTTTAAAGCTATATACTTAAGATCAGTTGAAGAAGACTAGACAAGAGAGCTTTAAACTGCCAGAAGCTTCTAATGGATCACTTGTATTATATCATGGATCAAATTCCTCATCATTTTTAGCTTAAATGGTGTCAGCCTCTCTCCAAAACAACAGAGGTACCAAAAATGCCAATGTAACCTATTACTATACATGCTAAGGCATCAAAAAAATATTCCACTAGAATATTATATCACATGATGCACGCATGCATGAAAAATCTTGCACTCAATAACTTAATAAATTATACAGAAGGAGCTTACAAAAAAAAAAAAAAAAAGTATTTCAGTGTGTCAAGCAAACACTGGGATACAATTTGCAAAAATGGGAGCAGGGCAAGTTGTAAAAGTTGCAAAGGTCAAATTCAAAAGTACCTTCTGAGATTCACTGCACTTATCCTTCCAGTTTGTTCCAGGATAAATATTTTGCAAATGAAACAGATCAACCTGCAATGAAAAGATTCTAAACATTAATTTTGTGAGAGCATTGAGTTTGTCAAGAGAATCTATTTACACAATATCATTGAAGCATTCCATTTACAATAATTGCAGGATGCACTTACAGTTCCAGTGAAGTATGTGAGAAATGATAACATAACACCATTCTCAAGGATTGACTTCACACGGGCATTTACCAGCATTCCTGGAACTAGAAGATCAATTGATAAACCTCTAAGATCCTTGGTCTGTATCAAATGCACAGGGAAAATAAGTATTGGAATATGTTTTTGTACAACTGTGAAAACAGTTCTGTAAGCTAATTGTAAGGGCTGTTAGCTTTTGCTAACAGCACCCATCTAGTGATAAACATCTGTAGTATGATGGTAATGGCAGTTAGCTTTGACTAACTGCACCTCATTAGGATACAAGGCTATATTCTGTTAGTGTTAGTTAGAATCAGTTAGAGTTAGTTAGAATCTGTACAGAGGTTAACAGAACAGAGGTCTATATATACCTCTGTATGTAACTAACTGCAATCAACTTTTCAGATCAATAAAAATCAGCTTCACTATTATACAGCTTTCTCTCCTTTCTCTCTCTCAATTTATTCAACATGGTATCTAGAGCCATTTTTTCGTAATCCTGGTTCTTTCGCAAGGTCCAATGTTTTGTGTTCATGGCTTCTGCTCCTGCGAATTCAGTTCCCCAATCATTTCCCAACTCCATTGCTGAAAAACTTGATGATTCCAATTATCTTCACTGGCGTCAACATGTTGAACCGATTATTAAATCACATAGATTGCAACGTTTCGTTGTCAATCCAGTTATTCCTCCTCGTTACCTCACAAAGGACGATCGTGTTGCTGATCATGTCAACCCTGACTATGAAGCCTGGGAGGTTCAAGATCAAACGCTCCTGGTATGGCTGCAATCCACTCTTTCAAAATCGGTATTATCACGCGTTTTTGTTTCAAATCATTCCTATCCAGTTTGGGATAAAATTCATGAGCATTTTAGTCTCCACATGAAATCCCACACGCGACAGCTCCGCACTGCGATGAGAGCAGTTACTCTTGAAGGCAAAACGATTGAGGAGTATTTGCAAAAAATCAAAGGGTTTGTGGATGAACTTGCTGGCGTCGGTGTTCATGTTCGTCACGAGGAATATGTTGATGCGCTCCTCGAAGGACTGGTGGTTTTTGTTATCGAAAGCAAAAATGAACTCAATCCTTCGCAAAAATTGAAGATTTGCTATATGGTCACGAAACTCAACTCGTGCTACGACAAAGATGCACAGGTAATGAACGTTGTTTCATTAAACTACACTCAAGGCTATTTGCATCCAAACACCTATAAAACTGGTGACTCTGGTGGTTCTCGAGGTTTGTATGGTCGTGGTGGTGGTCGTGGTGCCTTTTTGGACCGCAGTGCTGGCCATGGTGGTGGTGGCTCTGGCAGAGGACGCGGTGGTGGACAATTTACAAACTTCTAATGACAAATCTGTCTTAAATTTAGGCACACTGGTAATGTTTGTCATTTTAGGTCTGATGTGAACTTCCAGCCTCATGAATCTCTAACTTTCATTGATCCTACCACACTACAACCCATCCCCTACTCCACTGGTTCAATCAAAACCTCCAACACCTGTGTTAATCCTAATTCTAAGAATCCTGCTCCAGGCCACAGCCAACCCAATGCAATGCTCACTAATTCAACCTCTCGTGGGAACAGTCAGGCTGGTACGACCTGGATTCCAAATTCTAGAGCCAGTTTTCATGTGACTGGTGACTCGCAGAATATCAAACAATTCACCTACTTTGATGGACCAAATCAGATATTCATAGGCAATGGTGAAGGTTTAAGTATTTCTAACACTGGCTCCTCATCATTTGTCTCCTAATGATGTTGGCATAACCTTTAAACTTCACAAATTATTACATGTTCCTTCAATTTTGAAAAACCTGTTAAGTGTAAGTCAATTTGCCAAAGATAATTCTGTTTTCTTTGAATTTCATCCTCATGTGTGTCTTGTATCTCAAGAGACCAATAAGATCCTCCTTAAAGGAGATGTTAGTGCTGATGGACTTTACTCCTTTCATAATCTCAAGCTTCAAGACAGTCCTTCACTACTGATGTCTGCATCTACTGTTTCAAATGTTGACTCCCCTAGTTCAGCTCTCACTGTTAATAATAATAGTTCTACTGTAATTTCTAATTTTGTTTCTTCTTCTCTTAGTGTTGCTAATCTTTGGCATGCTAGGTTGGGGCATCCTAATGATCATGTAATGAAAATTGTCCTCACTCATTGTAACATTGCTTCATTGAATAAAAATTCCACAGGATTTTGTGCTTCTTGTTGTATGGGCAGGTCTCATAGATTACCTTCTCACAACTCTACTTCTGTTTATTCTCCCTTAGAGCTTATTTTTACAAATTTGTGGGGACCTTCCCATATTCCCTCATATTCTGGTTATAAAAATTATGTCTCCTTCATTGATGCTTTCTCTAGGTATACTTGGATATTTCCTATAAAGTCAAAGGCTGAAACCATTTCTGTTTTCCAAGCTTTCAAGTACATGGTTGAGCTGCAGCTTAACAGCAAAATTAAAATTGTTCAGTCTGATTGGGGAGGTGAATACAGACCTTTCTCTACACTTCTAGCCTCTTTTGGCGTCTCTCACAGACTCACATGTCCTCACACCCATCACCAAAATGGTGTGGTTGAAAGAAAACATAGACATATAGTTGATTTGGGTCTTACATTGTTGCATCATGCATCTTTACCTTTACAGTTTTGGGATTATGCCTTTACTACAATTGTTTACCTCATTAACAGGCTTCCCACCTCTTCTCTCAAATTTGCCATTCCTTGTTATTTTGTTTAAAAAGGATCCTGATTATCACTTTATTAAAACATTTGGATGTGCCTGTTTTCCTTTATTGAGACCATACCACACACATAAACTGAATTTTCGATCTCAAGAATGTTTATTTCTAGGGCATTCTTCTTCTCACAAGGGATACAAATGCTTATCCTTTTCTCGTAGAGTGTATGTTTCTAAAGATGTTTTGTTCAATGAATTAAGATTTCCCTATTCTGATTTGTTTCTCTCTTCCACTAGTTTAATCACTAGCTGTGATTCCTACTTTAGTCTCAATCCTAATCTTTCTCCACCTTCTGTCACTTCTATCCCTCAAACAGCTCAAATGTCACCTGCTGATACAGCTTTTGTTCCTCTTGTTCCTCCTAGGTTTTCTCCTTTACCAACTCATTCTCTCACAATGTTGTTAATGGCGGATGGCGGTTCATGGCGGAAAGTAAAAAATCCGCCATAAAAATATGGCGGATGGCGTAGCGGAAAATGGCGGATGTCATGGCGGACCAAAAAAAAAAAACATATATATAAACTCATTGAAATTGAAAAAAACAAAGGATTGCATTCAAATAAACTAAAAAAGTTTCATGAGTTCATACAATAATCAAGTATCAACACCAAATAAACTCATTAAAGAGTTCAAATAAACTCAGCCATTTAAAAGAGGACTGAACAAAAAAAAAAATTGTGGTGTCAAATACGAAAAAAAAAATGGGACTGTTAAAAGTAAAAAGGGGTGTCACATAGCAAAAGGAAAAAAAAAAGCTGCAAACAGAAAACAGGGGGTGTCAAACAGCAAAAATAAAACTAAGAAAACCTGCGTCTTCT
Organism: Glycine max; assembly: GCF_000004515.6. Classification (NCBI taxonomy): domain Eukaryota; kingdom Viridiplantae; phylum Streptophyta; class Magnoliopsida; order Fabales; family Fabaceae; genus Glycine; species Glycine max. The sequence continues at coordinate 27,942,760 of NC_016089.4, forward strand.
TCTTCTTCGCGACAGCTTCGTCTTCTCCGCGAGAACTTCTCGCTGCAGGCCGCCGTTCGTGACAGGTGCGTCGCTGCCGGAGCTCGTCGCCGCCGTTTGTGCCGGTGCGTCGCTGCCGGAGGTCGTCGCGGCTGCGTGCGCGTGCGGCTGCGGGTGTCGCGGCTGGGTGCGCGTGTGGGGTGCGGGAGGGACGCGGCTGGTGCAGGGGAGGCTCGCGGTTGGGTTCTCTCTTAGATGGAAGGTTGTTCTGAATCACAGAGCTGTGCTGGAGGGTCTTTTAGCTGAATGAATAACCGGGTAGGGTTGGGTCGGGTCAGCCCAACTCCTACCGCGGACAAAAAGCAAAAAAAAAACGCCATTTTCCGCCACCCCGCCATAACCGCCACGACCGCCATGGCTAATGCGGCCGCCATGGCGCCGCCATCCCAAACCCGCCACGCCACCGCTATTCGGTGGCGTTTTTTCGAAAAACCACCATGAAAATCCGCCATGGCGCCGCCATGGCCGCCATTTAACAACACTGTTCGCTCAGCACCACTGTTTCTGTACCTCAAAATTCTACTTCCTTTGTATCTATCTCAATTCAGCCTCTAAATTCAGAGTCAACTACCCTTGCTACATCCTCTTCGGAGTCTATTTCTGTATCAAATGTTGTACCAGTCAATACTCACCCTATGCAAACAAGGTCTAAATCTAGAATTCACAATCCTTGGTTACATCCTTCTCTGTTTCTTACCCATTCTGAGCCTAAAACTGTAAAACAAGCTTTGGCAAATTCAGATTGGCTTACTGCTATGCAGCAGGAGTATGATGCCTTGTTGAAGAATAAGACTTGAGACTTAGTACCATTACCTCCTAATAGACAAGCTATTGGTTGTAAGTGGGTTTTCAGGGTGAAAGAAAATGTTGATGGTTACATTAACAAGTTCAAAGCACGGTTGGTAGCCAAGGGATTTCATCAAGTTCACGGTTTTGATTTTCATGAAACATTTTCTCCTTTGATAGCCTGTAACTATTCGGATTATTCTTACTCTTGCTCTCTCTCATGGGTGAAAATTATTTCAACTTGATATAAACAGTGCCTTTCTGAATGGATCACTTGAAGAAATTGTTTTTATGGCTCAGCCTCCTGGTTTTGAAGTTGCAGATAAGTCACTGGTCTGCAAACTCAACAAAGCCATCTATGGCTTAAACAGGCCCCAAGACAATGGTTTGATAGGCTAAAATCTACTCTGCTGAAGTTTGGTTTTGTTGGGAGCAAAAGTGATTCATCCCTATTCATCTTTCGCCAACAAATGCATGTTGTTTACCTTTTAGTCTATGTAGATGATATAATTATAACAAGTAGTTCAACTTCTCTGATTCAGCAGCTTACATACAAACTAAATACTACCTTTTCACTCAAGTAGCTTGGTCATTTAGATTATTTCCTGGGTCTGGAAATTAAGTATCTGCCCAACAATTCTATCTTGATGACTGAGAGCAAATACATTAGAGATTTACTTCATAGAACTAACATTACTGAAGCTCACTCTATTTCTTCTCCAATGGTCTCCAACTGCAAGTTGTCTAGACATGGTGTTGATGCCTTTCATGATCCAACCCTATACAGATCTGTAGTTGGTGCATTATAGTATGCTACCCTTACTAGACCTGAAATCAATTTTGGTGTTAACAAAGTTTGCCAACTTATGGCTACTCCCTTGGATTCTCATTGGACAATGGTGAAAAGAATATTAAGGTATCTAAAGAGCATCTTGTTTCATGGTTTGCTTCTTCAACCCACTTCTGTTACAAAGCCCTTGGTTATTCGAGCATTTTGTGATGTTGATTGGGCGTCTGATGTGGATGACAGGCGCTCTACATTAGGGACTGCTATTTTTCTTGGTCCAAATCAGTGTTGTCAAATGGCGGCCATGACGGCGCAATGGCGGAAAAGCGTGGTGGTTTTTTGAAATACCGCCACCGAATAGCGGTGGCGTGGCGGCTTTCGCATAGCGGTCATGGCGGAATACCGTCTTTTATTTGTTTTTTTTCCCGCGGTAGGAGTTGGACTAACCCGACCCAACCCTACCCGGTAACTTAATCAAAAGCACAGCCCTCCCCTCCCACGCAAGGTTGAATCAGAACGCAACCTTTCTCCAAACTCCAACAAAAACCACAACCCCGGAACCCAGCCGCGACCACCGCAACCAGCCGCGACGCCCCACACCCAAGCGCGGCCCACTGCACACAGAACGCAGCCAGCAGCGACGACCCATGGCAGCGACGAGCACCGGCGTGAACGGCGGCAACAACCCACACGCAGTGAACATCGCGATCCAACTCAGTGGTGGGCGCAAGCTTTATTTTTTTTTAGTTTTGTTTTTGCTGTTTGACACCCCTTTTCTCTGTCTACAGCTTTTTTTCCTTTTGCTATTTGACACCCTCTTTTTACTTTTGACAGTCCCCTTTTTAATTTTTTTTTCTATTTGACACCACAATTTTTTTTTTTGTAATTGATTATTGTATGAACTCATGAAACTTTTTTAGTTTATTTGAATACAATCCATTGTTTTTTTCAATTTCAATGAGTTTATATATATGTATTTTTTTTTGTCCGCCACACCATCCGCCATATTTTTATAGCGGATTTTTGGCTTTCCGCCATGAACCGCCATCCGCCATTAACAACATTGGTCCAAATTTAATATCTTGGTGGTCTCGCAAGCAAAAAGTTACTGACAGGTCCAGTACACAAGCTTAGCATCGCAGTATAGCTCAGACTTCCACTGAATTGACTTGGATTCATACTCTGCTAACAGAATTACAAGTTTCATTCGTCACTCCTGTTATTTTTTGTGATAATCAAAGTGTTGTCTCTATTGCACACAATCCTGTTTTTCACAGCCGTACAAAACACATGGAAATTGATGTCTTTTTTGTAAGGGAGAAGATTCTGGCCAAGCAGCTTTCTATTGTCCATATTCCAGCTCTGGATCAGTGGGCTGATGTTCTCACTAAGCCTCTATTTGCATCAAGATTTGAAGTTCTCCGAGGCAAACTCAATGTGAAGAGTGTTTCTTCTAAAAACGCTTCCCCTTGAGTTTGAGGGAGTATTGGAATATGTTATTGTACAATTGTGAAAACAATTCTGTAAGCTAATTGTAAGGGTTGTTAGCTTTTGCTAACAGCACCCATCTAGTGATAAACATGTGTAGTATGATGGTAAGGGCAGTTAGCTTTGACTAACTGCACCTCATTAGGATACAAGGCTATATTCTGTTAGTGTTAGAATCAGTTAGAGTTAGTTAGAATCTGTGTTTTCTGTTAGGATAACAGATTATGTTAGTTTCTGTTAGTGTTAGTTAGAATCAGTTAGAGTTAGTTAGAATCTATACAGAGGTTAACAGAACAGAGGTCTATATATACCTCTATATGTAACTAACTGCAATCAACTTTTCAGATCAATAAAAATCAGCTTCACTATTCTGTATGTTTCTCTCCTTTCTCTCTCTCAGTTTATTCAACAATAAGTTAAACAACCAATCAAAAGGGAATTGAGAATCATTAAAAATAGATACCAAAAAGACAATATGATGAATACAGAGGAAGCATACCACACTTTTGGACATTGTATCAGGGTCAGAACTCAAGTAAACCACTTTACGAACTTTATCAATGGTTCTAACCAAACCCTGCAGAAGTTTCCCAATTTTTACTTCACCACCCCAACCTTCTGTATAAGAAAAGAAAGGGCAAAGAAAACCACAAACTGAGCTTGGTTCAATCATGCCAGACAAGATGAGCAAAAAATTCACAGTAGTTGCTTGATTTTTTACCTGCAGAGCTGTTTTTTGGTAAGAACCCCAAGAAAGAAGGTAAACCAAAATGAAGAATGTAACCATGATCTTCAATACTCTTCACATATGCAGCAAGGACCTGAATATACGTAGTGCACAAAAATCAAAACTTTCATCTATCATATTCCATAATCCCTATGACACTCAAAGGCCACTGAATATAGTGAATGGATTAAGAACCACAACAGGCTACAATATGAAATGCCTTGCAAATGCAATCATCATAATGGTGGATCATAATAGCATAATAAAATGTATATAATAAGAATAACAACTAGTTAATTTTTATTTTTATTTTCTTATTACATTTTTATAATGCAATAAACAGATTAAAAAGAATATAAACAGATTTAAGGTAGCATATTTATTTATTAAAATTAGCAATTGCTCAGTATAACTGATTTAAAAAGAATTTTTTTTAAACAGTAGCATTAAATTATGGTGACTCTTAGCAATCAAAATTTATAGGAAATTCAATTCTAAGTTCAAATCCTATAATTTTTTTATGGAAAGTTGCTTTATTATGAGCAAACAGGAGCATTGTAAGAATGTAACACAATAAGCAAACTATATATGCAATATACAATATATAAATCAGCAAGTAGGCAAATGCAGTGTGAATTAAATCCTACATCCAATACAAGTGCCATCCAGAGTAAGGTATACAATACAGAAGACTAAGTTAATTATAGGAGACTAGGAAACATAGTGGCTCCAATATACACACAATAATTTAAGGTTAAGGTCAGCATAGGATAGCTTAAATGTTGTTGAAATTACTCTTCCAAATTGAAGATTTTTGTAAACACATTATTCTATTGATGGTGTGTGGGTCCAGCAACCTAACTCAGTGAAGACTGCAGCTGTTAATTATTTCCAGACCAAATTTACTGAACAGGATTATTCTAGACCTTATTTGGATGGGGTCCCCTTTAAATCTATTTCTCAAGGGCAAAGAGAGCAGATGACTGTCCCCTTCTCTGACCAAGAGATCAAAGAAGCTGTATGGAGTTGTGGAGGTGATAAATGCCCTGGGCCAGATGGCCTTAACTTCAATTTTATCAAGAAATTTTGGGATATCATAAGTCCAGAATTTAGAAGATTTGTGGATGAGTTCTATGCTCATGGCAGCTTTCCTAGAGGCAGCAATGCTTCCTTTGTGGCTTTAATTCCTAAGATGAACCATCCTCAGTCCTTCAATGACTATAGGCCTATATCCTTGATAGGTTGTATGTATAAAGTTATAGCCACGTTGCTGTCTAACAGATTGAGGTCTGTAATGGATGGGTTAATTGATGAAAGGCAGTCAGCCTTTATTAAAGGAAGGCATATTCTTCATGGTATTTTGATTCTCAATGAGGTGGTTGAGGAAGCAAGGAGAAATAAGAAACCTGTGATGATCTTCAAGGTGGATTTTGAAAAGGCCTACGACTCAGTTTCTTGGTCTTTTTTGGACTGCATGCTGTTTAGGTTGGGATTCTGCCCAAAATGGAGATCATGGATATCAGCTTGTCTCCACTCAGCATCCATATCAATTTTGATTAATGGCAGCCCTTCTAAGGAATTTATCCCTACAAGGGGTTTGAGACAAGGGGATCCCCTAGCTCCCTTGCTATTCAATATTGTAGGTGAAGGTATTACTGGTATGATGAGACAAGCAGTCCACAAAAACCTATATAGAAGCTTCTTGGTTGGAAAGAAAAAGGAACCTACCAACATTTTGCAGTATGCTGATGATACTGTCTTTGTAGGAGAGGCTGTGTGGGAGAATATTCATGTTATAAAGGCCTTATTAAGAGGATATGAATTAGCTTCTGGTTTAAAGATTAACTTTGCTAAAAGTCAGTTTGGGATAATAGGTGGTGGAGTCAATTGGGCTTTGGAAGCAGCTAATATACTGCACTGCCGACAGCTGGAGTATCCTTTCCTCTACTTAGGCATACCTATTGGGGCTAATCCTTCAAGCCAGCTGGTGTGGGAGCCTCTCATTTCTAAGTTCAAGTCTAAATTAGTCAAATGGGCTCAAAGAGATATATCCATGGTTGGGAAGATCACCCTTATCAATTCTGTCCTTAATGCCCTCCCAATTTATCTCCTTTCCTTTTTCAAAATACCTCAAAGGGTAGTCAAAAAGCTTATATCCCTCCAAAGAAACTTTCTGTGGGGTGGAGACAATGATCACAAAAAAATTTCTTGGGTCAAATGGGATGATATTTGTTTGCCTAAGACTGAGGGGGGTCTGGGGATAAAGGATATCTCTAAATTCAATATAGCTCTGATGGGAAGATGGATATGGGCTTTTGCATCTAATCAGCAGCAGCTCTGGGTCAGAATTTTAACTTCAAAATATGGTGGTTGGTCAGAATTCCAAAATGGTAGTGACAAAAGGGGCTTTTCCCACTGGTGGAGAGACATTAGAAATCTGTATCACCAGTCGGACTGCAGTATTTTTAAAGACAACTTGGCTTGGAAGGTTGGGAGTGGGGAGAATATTAAATTCTGGACTGATAATTGGCTAGGGGAACAACACACTCTGCAGCAGAAGTATAATCAGCTATTCCTCATAAGTAGACAGCAAAAGGACCACATCTCTCAAATGGGACATTTTACTCATGATAGCTGGAGGTGGGACATGAGGTGGAGGAGGAATCTTTTTGATCATGAAAGCCATTTGGCTGTGCAGTTTATGGAGGAAATCAGTTCTGTTCCTATTCAAAGACAGGTGAAAGATAATATGCTGTGGTTGGCTGAATCTAATGGACAATACACTACTAGGTCAGCTTATAGCTTATGCATGAACACCACTTCAGTAAATTCTGATGGCAAGATTTTTAAGGCAATATGGCAGCTGAAAATTCCCCCTCGGGCTGTGATCTTCTGTTGGAGACTACTTAAAAATAGACTACCTACCAAGGTCAACCTCTTAAGAAGAAATGCCATTACTCAGGAAGACACCTGTTCCTTATGTGGCTGTGTGCAGGAGGATGTGGGTCATTTGTTTTTCAACTGTAAGATGACAAACGACCTGTGGTGGGAATCTATGAGCTGGGTTCGGGTAGTAGGTCCCCTTTCCATTAACCCTGTTCACCATTTCTATCAGTTCTGTGATGGGTTTGGGGCAAATGTGAATCATAGTACAAGATGTGGGTGGTGGATTGCCTTAACTAGCTCTATATGGCAGCATAGGAATCATTTGATTTTCCAAGGAAAACCTTTTGATCCCTATAAAGTCATGGATCATGCTATTATTTTAGCTTGGTCATGGTTAAAGGCTAAGGATAAAAATTTTAGTTCTAGCTTACACTACTGGTCCTCTAATATTTCCAATTTCGTTGCCTAGTTGGGTTTGGGCCTGGTTGTTTTTTGCTTTTGTTGATGGTTTTCTTGGAGGATAGCACCTTGGTGCTTTGTAATTTTAATCTTTGGTACCACTGGTACTGGTTTACCTTTTAATAAAATATATATATTTTCAGCCTTCCAAAAAAAAAAAAACATATAGCCAGGCTCAAGTATGTCATAATTGACAATCTCTTAAAAATCAAAAGAGGAAACTAAATCCTAGTCTAGATGATTGATTTAAAAAAAAGTTAACTACAAACAATTTCATGATAAAATAATGACAGACCATGCCTTCCTGAACAACATCCAAGTTGTAGTTCTTGTGTAACAAAGAAAGACGCAAAGAAAGCCAAATTTTCCTGCTTCCTTTCTCTTTCTTGTCATCATCCAATCTCAGTACAACACAAGAAACCAGCTGCCCAACACAAAATACACCAGAAAGGAAAATTTCCCCAACCTGAAGCAAGAAGGAGAGAAACAGATAGATGAGCTAAAACTGATGGGCAAACAACAAAATTCAAAATTAATTAGAAAATTTATGTTAAGCATAGTGAAGATATGTGTAAACTGCAACAATCGCAGGAGAAGAACAATCAGAATTATACAAATAAAAGCTTATTGCACACCTCAATTTTGTCATCAAAAATAGGATCCACTGCATCTGAAGCATGAACTAAACCACGTAAACCCCCTGGTAAACTAACTACAAGGTCTTTCTCATTTACTTCAGCAACAACTCCCCAAAGCTTCATTCCAGGAGTTATATTCTGGAATGCATACAAGAGTGAAAGGTTTAAGCACAGCACACGGGCAACAGGAATCTAAACTCCAAAGGTGTATGATATCAATAAGCTAAATAAAAAAAATGCAACAATTAAAGCTAAAAGCATATCATAAAGAATTAAAAATAATATCATAAAAAATAAAAAACTTTTAACTGTTAATTGAACTCATCGTGACTTCATGACATGAATATACAAACTCAACCCTAAATCATGAAACCAAAAACTACCTAGTTCTATAAGCTATGCACATTAACCCCATATACAATTGCAGTTCACTAGAGCTATGTTCTTTACATGAAATTACTTAGTGTGAATTTCTAATCTGGAAAGCAGAATAAACCACTCAAAGCATGCAACACAAAAACATGTAAAAATAGCCATTGATGTACTTAGTAACATTTGCATTGCTATAAAAATTAACTTATTTAATAACCAATTTGCATCCTCCATCCTACAAACTGCTGCACCCTACCTTGAGAGTAATTCTATTCACACGCCGCGGCAATTTTCCGGTGATGCCGTCGCCAGAAAGCGAGCCCCAGTCATCTGCGCCTTCATTACTCTTACTCGACGCACTTCTCCCCTTCTTCTTCTTCCTCGTCTTCCTCGAGGGATCCTCGGCGCTAAACTCGTCGTAATCACTCCTTCCCTTCGCGGAAAATTCTCCGCCTAGAAGAAACACATTCAACCAAATTCAAATTCAAAAACGAGGATTCGCAAAGAAAAAAACAGAAAAAATAAGCAGCGTGATTGTTTGCAACCTCGAGGAAAATCGGGAACCTCGTCTTCTAGCTGCAGAGAGAGTGCTTCGGACTTAGCTGCGACGACGGCGTCATTTTGTTCCCTCTTCTTTGGTTTGAATATTTTCTTAGAGGCTTTATCGATTTTCGGCTTGTCTACAGAGTCGTTCTTCTTCTTCTTCTTCTGCGGTTTTTTAGAATGCGGTGCCATGTCGAAACGTTTCTTAGCTCCGCAAGGTTGCGTTGTGTTGTGCTGTGTCCCTGGAAGCGAGAGGAAGAAGAATCAGGGTTTAGAAGGGTTTTAGGGTGCCGCACTGCTAAGTACGCCCAGCTACACCCAGTCATTTTGTAATTTTTCCATTTTGTTCTTTCATAAAAGTATAGGACCAACTAATATGTAAGTTTCATACACACTGGCTCATCCATATGAGACCCGGATTAGCTTAATCATATCAAACCCACGGAATAGTTGATCGTATGAGGTTCAATTAAATTTTTTTTTTCAAAAATATGTGTTACAAATTAATTTTAAATTAATTCGTAACACATATTTTTGAAAAAAAAATTAAAAAAATTCGAATTGGGCCTCATACGGATCAACTAATCCGTGAGACTTACGGATTAGTTGATCTATATCCTTTTATGGAAGGAAAGGACAAAATGAGAAAATTGTGAAATTGCTGGGTGTAGGAATTGTTAAGGGTACCAGCAATTTCGTTGAATGCACGTAACAGTTCCCTTTAGGGTGGGAAGTGGTAACAAGAAGATGCATAATGGGCCTAAACACAAGCCCCAAAAAAGAAAAAACAAGACACAAAATTGTTGAAACACCTCCTCTCTTTGCCAAGTATACCCTTATGCTTTAGGTTTTTTTTACAAAAATGCCCTTACATGGAAACATGTTTTTGTTGATCACAAAAGCACAAAGAAATGTATTTCTATTTTGTATCAGTTGTCAATCATTTTGTACCATTTATTTTTTAAAATAAAATATATATTCTCAATGAATGGCAATATAAATCCAACTTCAAAATAAACAAAAAATGAAACAATCTAACATAAGTGTTAAAACAATACAAAATACATGCATGTAGTGAAACAAACTAGTAGCAACCACAAGAATGGTTTTTGTATAATTTTTATCATGTTGAATTAAATTGGCGATGGTCTTGTCACTGGAGTTGGTTGATGGCTCTAGTTGATGCAAGCTTGTCATGATTTGATCTATGGGTCTTGGTTGATGCAAAGAGGTCAATGAATCTTTGTTCAGTCTTCAGTTATGTCAACATAGTCTCTTTTCAACATCATTTAATTTTTGTACTGATACATTCTACTAATATATGGAGTTGGTCACTGTTTTGCCTGAGGATGACAATTCCTAGACCATAACAATGTTAGAGCCGGTAAAGGACAATGGTCTTTTAAATAAGCATGTTATACATGCACAAACAATTTTACGTTATTATAACACAAATGATTGCATAAATTAAAAAATAGGATTATCTTGAATCTACCTGAACAAAATGATTGTCATAGATGTGACCAATGCATATTTTGCGAAGCACAGAAGAATCTGTTGGTGGTTGACTTCTAAGAGGAAAGAACGTCATACTTTGTTTCAGAGACAACGATACAAGGATTACATTATACCTTGATGCAATGACATATCTCATCTCAGTTATATCCATCCACTTATCCATAGTAACCTGAATCAAACAAATATACATATCACATTTATTTACAGTTAATTCTTAAAAAACAAAACATAAATTACACACCATGGATAATTCATCAACAAGTAGGGACCTTCTTAATTCCTCGAATCTCTCTGTGCCACCAAAGAGGTTGATATACTCATTTGACCATTTGCCAAGTTCTTTAAGCAAATGGTTGCGCACCAAGGACCAAGAATCTTCACCCATACCTAATAAAGCAGCAATCGCATGATATCCAAAGTTACAGTTAGCTTTGACATCCACAATGTTCTCAATGAAATTGTGTATGAACGGATGAAATTGATCCAACATCGGCATGGTCCTTCTTGGAATGGCTTGGTCAGAAGATGATGCACTACGCTTCACTGAAGAATTACTATTTTGCACATAATGTAAAGCATCAACATACTCCTAGTAAGACGGATCATGCTTTGTGATCTTTGGTTTCTGTTCATCGATTTCTTATGTGCACCTTTAGTGTTGACCTTTTCTGGAGGAGAACACATAGAGTTTTGATCAGGGTATGCAATTTCTCGAAGTTTACTCTTTAGAATTACTTTGCCACAAACATCAAGTTCCTCAAATCGCTTAGATATGGTTTTCATCTCTTCCGTTATGGTCACTTGAGGCTCAGATAACCCTTGGTCTGAAAAACTTAGTCTCCTCCAAAGCATATGGATTGAATCTAGTGGGATGTTACCAATAACATATTTAGATAGCTCACATGCATAAAGAAGATCGTGCGTAGTTCTCATCACACACCCACAACGAAAATGATTCTTGTTAGCATAATGTACACACCCATACTCAGCAGCAATTTGATTTAAAGCATACATTGAAACCATGCCAAGAAGCCTTTTGTATAAGGTAACTTTAAAAACATATGCAACCACAAGTGTACTTGTTTCAAAGGATGTTTTAATTTCAATATGTTGCAGCATGATCATGTTGTTCATGGCATCCCAAACACTACATAGGTCTCCAAGGCTATTTTGTAATACTCTTTTTAAAGTCCAATAATCAAATTCAACCCTACATTTCAAATTTACAAAAAACATTAAACAAATACAATAATTAAAAACCATCAATTCATCAACCCTAACACAAAAAGATTAACATTTTCATACCTGTTTGTTATTGTGTTTCCTAAGTGCATCACCTTATTCGTTCAAGCTGTAACAAATTTTTCCTTGTGGGAAATTATACATGTTTCGTTAACATAGTCAACAAACATTGGTCATGATGAACAAGCAATTTCAAACTTCTTAAGGCAATCATCGAATTGATGTTCCGAAGGACAATCAACCAAACTTCCCCAAGCATCCATGACATACTCCCAAGCATTTTTTTGACCAATTAAGGATTTACATTTTGCCTTGACATTCTTGTCGATGTGAAACCTGCACAACAAGTTTGTTCACTCAGGGAATACAGTTTTCATTGCATGCATCAATGCTAGGTCTTTGTTAGTCACAATAACTCCAGGGAGGGCATCACATCTTAGAAAAAGACCTCAAAACCATTCTAGAGCCCATACCATATTATTAACACGTTCACCCTCCAGATATGCAAAACTAGCAGAGAATGTCATCTCCGTTGGTGTCACACCAACAAAGTCAAGTAGTGAGAGTCTATACCTGTTTGTTTTGTAGGTACTATCTATCAAAAACACCAAATTACATGCATTGCATAACTTCACTATATCAGGGTGACACCAAAAGATATCACATACCATATCTTCATCCTTTAATCTATGTCAATGAATATATTGATCTCATTCAAGAAGCTTCATTAGATGTTACATTTCAGTATCACTTCCTCTAATTAAAGAACGATATGCACTTTTTGCATTGTATATTTGTTTGATTGTTGTACAACTATTGACATTCTGCTCCTTCAACGTTAGCAGAATATTTCTTCTTTTACTGCATACCATTTTATAAACACTACAATTCATAACCATATATATAATCTACATACGAATTATTTCAAATACACATATAAACAAATAATTTTTTACAAATTTACACACTAACATATTTATAATTAAAAAGAATTAAAACTTTAACAATTTTAGCAAATTTAAAAATCTGTATATACCATACGAATCAAGTGATCCATATGATTTATATGGCAAGTGATCCGTATGTTTAAATTAAACTTACGGATAACATGATCCATATATTTTATACGGATCATGTAATCCATAACTTTAATTTTAACATACGGATCAAATCACTTAACAGGAAACCAACAACAACAACCTATGTACCTCCGACGACGTTGCTATCGAACCAACCACCGCAACAATCATCACCGGTCGATAACACTTTCACCTCCACCCAAGTGGCACCTCACTCAACGGGAAAAACCAATAGAGCAGAAAGCGAAGAAGACGCGGGGGTATTCTGAAATTACCAAAAATTGCTGGGTGCACAAGCAATAATGCTGGTGCACATTGCTTGTGCACCTAATGATGTGTCATTATTTTCTCCTATTTTATCACCCTTTTTGTCACCATTTTAATTATTAATTAGCCTTAATTATCAAATTAATTATGCAGTTTTATCATTTGGGCCTACTGGACTAATTTTGTGTTTTTAATTTAATTTCAGGATAATTATAAGCAATTGAGCTTGGACTTGAAGAGAGTAGACAATTTTATTTCATCAAATCTTATCTTATCCAGATTTTATCTCATCTAGATATTATTTCATCCAATCTTATCTTATCTTATCTAGATTTTATTTCATCCAATCTTATCTTATCTTGTCCAGATTTTATTTTATTTATGGGCTTGGACTTAAAATAAATTTGTAAGCTTTGGGGCTGAGAACCTATATAACAGCACCAAGGTTTTAGTTTTGAGAGTTTTTTTCGTTTGGGAGAGGAGGATAATTTTAAAAATGCAATATCTAGGAAGTGATCCTAGGTCATCTCCCAACGAGCAATGGTCAACCAAACGTTCATAACAGATAGTAATAAAACAGTAGCGAATTGGGGGGGTGTTTGTTTTTGTAATTTAAACAACAAGCAAATTTTGAATTAGAAAATAACAGAATTAAAACATGTTTCCCCTTGATTCACAAGCAAGTCTCTTATCCTAGGTTACGAAAATTTATCCTTAATCAGTTCAACCACTTAATCCAACCCTAAATTAAATTACTAAGCAAAAATTAACATAAGGCTATCATTATGTGATTAAGCAACACATACACCAATTAATCATGAATGAAACTGATCATTAAGCATGAACGTAAATTAAGCGCAGAGACAATTAATCAAGTACTAAGCATGCATGGATTAATAGCAACAAATACAGAGTAATTGGTGAAGAGGAAAAATTGATTAGAATTCAATAGTAATAACAAAACCTCAAAGAGAGTTGTGCTTGATCCTCAAGAGAAAACAACATTGGAGACTTAGCCTTCCATTAATCAATAGAAAATGAAATTGCAGATTGAAGCAGAAAACAAAATTGCATATTGAAGCAGAAAATGAATTTTATTGCTACGTGAATAGTGCACATGAACAGTAAAAACTGGAATTGCAAAACCTAAAATTATCCTCTTCTCCCAAACGAAAAAAACTCTCAAAACTAGAACCTTGGTGTTGTTATATAGGTTCTCAACCCAAAGCTTACAAATCTGTTTTAAGTCCAAGCCCATAAATAAAATAAAATCTGGACAAGATAAGATAAGATTTGATGAAATAAAATCTAGATAAGATAAGATTGGATGAAATAATATCTAGATGAGATAAAATCTGGATAAGATAAGATTTGATAAAATAATATTATATGTTCTCTTCAAGTCCAAGCTCAATTCCGGATTCAAGCCCAATTGCTTATAATTCTCCTGAAATTAAATTAAAAACACAAAATTAGTCCAGTAGGCCTAAATGATAAAATTGCATAATTAATTTGACAATTAAGGCTAATCAGTAATTAAAATGGTGACAAAAAGTGTTAAGCAATAGGAGAAAATAATGACACATCACCTAGCAACACCCAGAAGAATGCAGTTACAAATATTACCCAGCAATTATGGTTTTGAACAACAAAACAAAGTATTATCTTTCTTCCTCTCTTTGTCCCTCTCCGTGTTTGGAACATTTTGATTGCGTTTGTTTCGCGAATTGTGAAGCCGCGGGTAAAGTTCAAATCTCACACTCTAATCTCTTCTTCTGATTCGATCGTTAAGTGTATCTGATTCTTGTTTCTTCATTGGTTGCATCGTATCGTATGTGATGAAATGCTAATTCGTAAATGTTGAATTTTTCGTGACAAAAAAAATGCCTCTTGGCGCTGGAATCTTTTGTTTTTTTTTCTTTCTAATTCTCTTTTGAGATTAGTTTTTCTTTGTTTTGAACTTGTTGATTCTGCAAAACTATTTTAAAAATTTTTCTCTAGGCTTTGGAATCTTCTACTTTTCCTAATTCTCTTTTTGAGATTGAATTTGATTAGTTTTTCTCTATTTTGAACTTGTTGATTCTCCAAAATTGCATTGGAAGTTGCGGTTAGTCTTATGCTTTTTTTCTAATTTTCTTTTAAGGTTTAAATGAGAGGTAATTTTCGTCTAGATAAAATATTATGATTAGTTTTCTCTGTTGAACTTGTTGATTCTCCAGAATTTTTTTTTGGAAATTATTGTGGTTTTAGGGTTAGTGTTTTCTCTATATGCAAAATATGGTGTGTCTTCAATATTTTCGTTTATGTTGTGATAGGTGAAATAGCATCAAACATGAGGGGAAGAAGCTACAGCTACAGCCCATCACCTTCACCTCCAAGGCGTTACTGCCAAAGAAAGCGCAGCCCTAGACCTAGGGGTCGTTATAGAGGACGTGATACAAATTTTCCAACAAGTCTTTGGTTTGGAACCTCCACAGAGATTGCAGGTATTTGTGTAAATGGACAATTTTTTCCATTGTAGTAGTTATTCTATTTATTTACATGGTTGTTGTAGTGTTGATATTATGTAGATCATGATTATGAAATTTTCTCTTTGTTGCTTGTATATGTTTCTTTGGTTGATCTTTTGTATGTAATGGAAGCTTAGGTGGTATATAGTTTGTTTGTATATGTTTGTTGCTTTAGCTTCACCACAAAAAATTAATTGATTTTTTTCACTATGAACCTGTTTCGAACACACTATAAAAGGTGAGAAGGCATGAACTATTTTTTTTCTCCCCTTTTGTATGACATTTATGTATAGTTTGAATGCTTCTTCCCTAGTTTCCCGATGAAGCTTGGAAAAAAAGTGATTTATTTCTTGGGTGAAAATCTGAATCGATCATGATTTTAAGTGCTTGGATTAATTTATTTTATAGAAAATGATTACTTGTTTTTTTTTGCAGTTTACTAAGGGAGTTTGCCTATAATGCTAAAGGCTAGTATTTTTCAGCAAATAATCTCAAATAGACTTGCACTTCATGAACTGATTGGGATTTTGCATCTATACTCATTTTCCAGGCCACAAGATTTGCACAGTCCATTTGGCCAATTTGGTCCTCTTAAGGATGTTTACCTACCTCGAGATTATTATACTGGTTATGTGTTTTTTCATTGGCTAAAACATGGTTCCTTATGTGTTGAAAGATTTCTTGGTAGCCACTTTTGATAAATTGCTCTAGTAGTCTTTATTTAACTAAGAAATTTCCAACTATGAAGTTGTGTTAAGTTATCTCTTGAATTGGGATTTCAAAAATTTTTGTGGTGGATGTTTACATAAGTATTTAGTTTTGCCACTTCTTTGTTAGTAATAATTAATACTCCAATTATTTTATGGGAATTTGGTTGTTTTATTGAAAGAGTAGAAGACACAAATGAAGTAATAAGAGTGTGTTGAAGAAAAAAAATAAGTAATAATAGTTTTGTTCAAGGTGATGTTAGTGACCTTGAAGGTTCGTAAGGTTGAGTTTGAACTCATTGTGCAGAAGTTAAAGTCTTGAAGAATTCAATCTCAATTAATACTTTGGCTTCTACAAGGTTAGCATACATGTGGTGTTTATTATTGATTTTTGTGGAGTGTTGAGATGACTTGTGATAGTTTAGGAGTCAGGATCATATTTGTGGATATCTGCAATCAACCCACCTTCCGTATGAAGGTGTGTTTACTTACTAAACCATGCATATGGTGTAACTTATGACTTCAAATTTTATGGCACAACGAGCCAAGAGGTTTTGGGTTTGTCCAATATGTGGACCCAATTGATGTTGCAGATGCAAAATATCACATGGACAGTCAAATTCTTCTTGGTCGTGAGTTAGGCAAAATCACCAAATTGGGTCCCTTTTACAAATTAATTACCAAAATGGGTCTGTTTTATTTTTATTTACCAAGGGGGTCTGTTATTTTACTACAAAGCGCCTACCTGAGGAGCGCGTTCCACCAGAACGCGACACGTGGCTTGTCTGGACAGGTCGATGTGACAGGGGTGGTCGTGCCTGCCTGCCAGGCGCTACCAGTCGTGCCTACCTGCCAGGCGCTACCAGTCGTGCCTACCTGCCAGGCGCGACCACTAGTGGTAGCCTGGCAGGCACTTCCACTAGTGGTGGGGCCCCTGGCACGTCCCTGTTCCCTATAAAACCATCTGCCCTCCGTTTCATTTTCACACAAACACAAAATCAAGCTCATTTGGAAACCTTGAAGCTGAGTTGAAACGTACCGGTTAGAAATTTTGTTCAAAACTAGTAAATATTTTTTATCTTCAATACATTATAGCATTAATTAATATTTATTTTGGTGATGATAATAATGATTATATTTTGTAGGTGCATAAACAAATTGACATAAACTATAAAATGAAATAGTAATTTTGTTTATATTTTTTGTGTGATAATTAGTAATTTTTGGTAACTTAATAATTTATTTTTTGGTTATAATTATGATATATTTGTTTGTTGATGACAATAATTATTTATTGTAGTAGTTTTTATGTCTAGCACATTATTATTATTATTAGTTAAGCTCATAATTATTGATGTTGTTGGTATATTTTTTTAATAGCCAAAATTTATACATAGACATTAAAAATAAATGCCGATTGTTTTGCGTCATTCGTGTGCGAAGTAGGAAATTGTTGTGACAGTAATTTCATTTATTTAGAGTAATTTGTTGTTGTTAATTTATTTTAGGTTAATAATTTATGTTATGTTAATATATTTTTTATATTATTGTTTGTTGACGACATTAATTATTTATTGTAGGTATATTTTTGAGTCGCATCCAATTTCTTCCTTCTTTTCCCTTTAAGGTCAAGTCATGTATGTTTTCGGGTTGCATTACTGGGCCCGGAATAGATTGTTGCATTCCAAACTGTCGCATGACTCTATCCGGCTGGTGCCATTCCACTTTTTGAAAACAAATAAGTGGTACGATACATGTCCATAATACAGACCCAATAAAACAAACTTGACTCAAATTCATTTCCACATGTCCAGCATAAAGGACCCAAACAAACTGCATATAAAAGTTAAATTTAATAAATTAAGTAACAATTAGAACATCATTTAATAAACAAATGTCAAAATTATTACCTCGTCACGTTTCATGACATCTAATTTACGACGAAACTCAAGTAAATTGTCATTGCCTATGTGATGCAATTCACCTCCTAACCATCTTCACAAAAAAACAAATAACAAAATAAGATGTTACGTATAATAATGATTAACATCAAGCAACCATATTTATTAATTATCAATTCAAAATATTAAAGGAAAGTATACCTGTAAGCAAGTGGCGCGTTTTGTTGTTGTGGAGGAATAACTGACGGGGCTAACGTTGGGCATCGTTCCCATGCCCATAACTGAATCAAGAGAGTGAAACCGCCTATTGATTTAGCATGATAGTCTGTTGCGATGCACATCTCTCTATAAAGGTTACCCAGAAGAGCAGCTCCCCATGCATAAGTGCTGCACTCTCTAAGGTCTCTCAAAAATTGCAAATATCTCATTGGCACCCTTTTGCTGCTTTTATCAACAAACATCACGCCTCCTATGAATCTTAAGATCCAAGCTCGAGCAAATCTTTCAAGCCCTTGTTGGTTGCCTATGAAATCATTAATATTTGCAAATTGAGAAGTCAGCCAACTCAATAAAAGTGAGTTCCCGTCAACTGCATCATCGTCAGGCATGACACCCAATAATTCATGGCACAACTCAAACCAATCAATATTTGTATTGCCGGTTAAAGGTCTTCCATCAACAGAAATACCAAGTAGCACAGAAACATCTTGAAGTGTAATAGTTGCCTCGCCACACTTCAAATGAAATGTATGTGTTTCTGGCCTCCACCTTTCAATAAAAGCATTAACTAATGCTCCATTTATCTTCAATTGCGCCAATTTCATTATCGGGTACAAACCCGAAACTTGTAATAAAGGAATAATTTCCTCGGGCGGTGCTTCTCTATGATTATACAGTGGTGTAGCTCGTCGAATTTTTAACGTCCTTTGATTAGCACCATTCCAAATATGTTGTGATATATGGTTTTTTTGCATCCACAGTAAATCATCCTCTAATGGTCCAGATGCCACGTCATAATGATTAGATGATGACGAACTTGCCATATTAAAACTCCTGTATAACAAGAAAAAGAATTAATAATCACACATATCATAAATAATTAATAATAAATTACAATATGTTTAAATACATTTTAAATACGTACGCAAACAATATTCTAAAAAAATACATAATTTAAATTTTAGAAATGAACACATAATTTAAATTTTAGAAATGAACACATAATTTAAGTAAATGAATTATAATGACACACACATATATATATAGCAGCAATTTCAGCAATTTTTTTTCTTAATTTTAACTTTTTATTTTAAAAGTTATTAATTATAATTTAGAGTTTATTTTTAATTTTAAACTATTGATATATTGTATCAAACTCAATATGCCTTTCTTTTTTAAATATGCTCAATAGCAATATTCTAGTAATATTTATTATTAATTTTAATTAAAATTATATTCTACAAACTAAAATTATCAACCCAACAACAACAAAGTCTTACAATTGCAAATAACATCAATTATAACTAATATAATTAAATATTAACAAAAATAATAATATAATATTTAAATAACAATATTATTATCTATAATTATCTTCAACAATAATTAATAATTTTATATTATTATAAAATCAAAAAACAAAACACTAAAAATATATATCAATTTAAACTTCCTATTTATAAAAAAAAATATATAACAAAGCATTAAAAATATAACACACTATCAAACTAATAATAATTACTTCTACAAATAAATCCACTAAAAAATATAAATTGCCTATATGCAAAATATATATATATATATATATATATATATATATATATATATATATATATATTAAAATATAACAATTTATATAGTATTTAAATAACAATATTATTATCTATAATTATCTTCAACAATAATTAACAATTTTTATATTATTATAAAATAAAAAACAAAGCACTAAAAATATATATCAATTTAAACTGCCTATCTACCTAGAAAAAAAATATATAACAAAGCACTAAAAATATAACACACTATCAAACTAATAATAATTACCTCTACAAATAAATCCACTAAAAAATATAAACTGCCTATCTGCAAAAAAAAATATACATATAAATATATATATATATATATATATATATATATATATATATGTATATATAAATATAACAATTTATATACATTAAATAAAAAAAAAAAAAAACTAACCAAACAAGGGAAGTGGAACCTGCAAACAGGGGAGAAGCTGGCTGCAAAAAAAAAAATTATATATATATAAAAAGATTAAAATATAATCATTTATATAAATAAAATAAATTAAAAAAACAAAAAACAAAAAAAATATAAACCTGCTGCTGGGGAGGGGGGAATGGGAAGGGGACTGCTGGGGGGGGGGGGGGGAACACAAAGGGGGAGTTTGGGGGGAGGGGGGACCTGTTTCTTGGGGGGGTTTGGGGGAGGGGGGGACCCCCTTTAAGGGCACTTGGACGCGCCTGGGGCCAGGGCGCGAACCAAGGCGCCTCGGGAACGGCACGACGGAACGCGCCTGCGTGCAGGGCGCGACCAGTAGCGCCTGCATGCAGGGCGCGACCTTCGGCGCTTTGTTGCAGGGCGCTTCCAGCACCGTCTGCACCACCTGCAGCACCGCCTGCAGCAGCCTCCACGTGTCGCCTTCCTCCGGTAAGCGCCCCTCAGGTAAGCACTTTCCCTGCCAAAACAGCACCCCTTAGTAAATAAAAAACAAAGAGACCCATTCTGGTAAATAATTTCTAAAAGTAACCCAGAATGGTGATTTTGCCCGTGAGTTAACTATAGTGTTTGCCGAAGAAAACAGAAAGAAACTTGCTGAAATGAGAGCAAGAGAACGCATAAGGTAAGGATTGGGTGTTTGTATTTCTTGCAATGTTATTTAACATGTTTTAGTAGTAGAGTCTTATTGTCATGTCATTTTGAAAGGGCATTTGTATATTGTTACCTGATGTTTGATTTTTTTTATATTAAATTTAATCAAGATCTAGGGATCGATCATATGATTATAGGCGATCTCCACGAACCTATTCACCTAGTGCAAACTATTCTCCTCCAAGACAAAGGCGACATTACAAGTTTGTTATTACATTAGCTAAAATTTCGTTTCTGATGATCTATAGTGTTTATACTCACCTTTATTGTGATTCAAGTCAATCTCACCAAGGGATAGAAAGTGTAGGGATCCATCATACTCTAGATCACCTTATGTGTTATGGAAGGAAAACAACAAGCTTCACCAGAAATGCAACAAGCAGAATTACAACCAGAATCGCAGCTAGCAAACATGAATCAAAGGCCAAAGAGGGTGGTGACCAAGCCACAGTACCTGAAAGATTTCATGTAACAACCCCTGACAAGGGGTGCTGACCTGGCAGAAATCTATTAGCCCTTCAAGATCATCTTGTCTGCCATTTCCATTTTGGTTATTTGCCAAAAAATGTTAGAATCTTTTTTGTTAGTGATAGCCTTGTATCTGTTACCAGAATTGATAGAATTTTGGATATCAACTCTAAATCAATAAGCCACAAGTGTTATATAAGTCATGAATTCTGTAAAGAAAGCCATGGAAAATTAATAAATCACTTTCCTTCCCTTTTCTGTCTTGGAGGAACCTAGCCCTCGAAGTCTAGGACCACTTGAGTTGATTCTCGGCTCATACACTTTGGTGCTTTCATTGAGAGGTTCTTGTGTCTGCCATGGCTAAATCAACTCGTTCGAAATCCAACATGGAGCGTATTGAAGAGGCAATTGCCAAATTGGCTTCCAATCATCTCAATGTCTCCAACAAACTTGATGAACTCATTCAATGCATCTCGATCATTGAGGCAAATCAACACCAACCCTCATCCCCCTCTTCCTCGTCCACCATTCCCTCACCTGTACCTTCCACTTCCCACCTACCCAAAATGAAATTTGATGTTCCCCGCTTCGATAGGTCTGACCCTTTTGGGTGGATGTTCAAAATCAACCAGTTCTTCACCTACCATATAACCCCAGAAACAGATCGCCTCATTATTGCCTCTTTCGTCATGGAAGGTCCCCCCATTGCGTGGTTTCAGTGGATGATGAGGAGTGGTCAAATCACATTGTGGCATAGGTTCCTTCAGGCTCTTGAAGCCCTCTTTGCTTCCTTGCAATATGAGGACCCTACCGGTATCCTTTTTAAACTTACCCAAAGCGACTCTGTCACGGATTACTTGTCATAGTTTGAATCTCTTGCCAAAAAGATTGTGGGGTTACCTACCCCGTTCCTTCTCAGCTGCTTTATCTCGGGGTTGGCACCAGACATTCATCGCGAGGTTCAAGTCCTCCAACCCCTGACCTTGATGCACGTCGTGACCCTAGCACGTATATAAGAAGAGAAGCTAGCTGACCATTGTCATGCCTTTTGAGGACGATTTGCCGCAAACCCATCATCCTTGTTTCCAACCACATCACCTTCGACCCTACTTCCACCACCAGCAAAACTGCCTCCCCTTCCTCTTAAACGATTGTCACTGGAGGAAATGGCGGTCCACCGCGAAAATGGGTTGTGCTTCAATTGGGATGAGAAGTTATCTCGAGGACACCGATGTTCCTTCAAGTTCTTCCTTCTCATTGTAGATGCCGAAGATGTGGCCGTAGGCATTAAGCCTATCGAGGAAGAGCTTTCTCCTTCAAATGATATTTCTGACCTGCCCAGGCCTAAATAAGCTTTTAAGCTTTATTGGGTCACCTGGCTCTAGAAACACTCCAAATAGTGGGCCGGATCGTGAATCAAATCGTAATAATCCTGATTGACGGTGGAAGTATGCACAATTTTGTGCAAGCTCGTCTCGTCCATTCTTTGGGCCTCACTGCCCAGCCCACTTAACCCCTTCGTGTGGTGGTTGGAAACGACAATGAGGTTGTTTGCCACCAGCTATGTGTCAGAGTTACAATCAACATACAGAACCACAACTTCACCATGGACCTCCATGCCTTACCCCTGTGCGGCGCAGATGTGGTACTAGGTGTTCAGTGGCTAAAATCCTTGGGTCCTGTTCTTACTGTTTATAATGACCTTACAATGAAATTCATGAGTAAGGGTCACATTGTTGAACTGAAGGGCGACACTGACTGCGGCTTTCATTCGATAACTCCTCCTCAACTCCACCATATGATTCGCACCGATAGTGTCAACGCTTATTTCCACATTTGACTTCTAACTCTAGAACTCCCTTCAACCAAAACACCTCCAACCCCATATCCTGAAATTGACAGTTTGCTCTGCAATTTCGAACCCTTATTTCAAACGCCAACTACCCTACCTGCTTCTCGAAACACCAATCATTCCATTCACCTGCTCCCTCACTCTGAACCTGTCAATGTGCGACCCTACCATTACCCCTACTTCCAGAAGCACGAAATTGAAACACAGGTCAAGACTATGTTGCAGAGGGGAATCATTAGACCTATTACTAGTCATTTTTCTTCTCCGGTATTGTTAGTCAAAAAATGTGATGGATCTTGGTGATTTTGCGTTGATTACAAGGCCCTGAATGTCATTACCGCCAAGGACCGCTTCCCAATTCCAACCATATATGAGTTGTTGGATGAATTGGGTGGCTCCTGTTGGTTCTCGAAATTGGACCTGTTGCAGGGGTATCATCAGATATTGATGAAGGAGGACGATGTGAGTAAAACCACCTTTAGAACCCATAATGGCCATTATGAATTCCACGTTATGCCGTTTGGATTAAGTAACGCTTCATCATCATTTCAGGCAACGATGAATAGTGGTTTCGTGCCCTATTTACGCAAATTCATCATTGTTTTTTTATGACATCCTTATCTATAGCAAAACCTTTCTAGACCATCTTGTTCACCTGGAGATGACTTTTCAGGTGCTACTCACTGGTCAGTTCTTCCTCAAATTATCCAAATGCACTTTCGCTCATAAGCAGGTCAAATATTTAGGGCATTTGGTCTCACAAAATGGAGTTCAACCGGTCCCAACCAAGGTTGAGGCTATTCAGCGATGGCCCACACCTCATTCCACCAGGGCCTTGAGAGGATTTCTCGGCTTGTCAGGTTTTTACCAAAGATGCATTAAAGGTTATGTTTCGATAGTAGCCCGTTTGACCTAACTCCTAGCCAAAGATAAGTTTCACTAGTCATTAGATGCCCAGAAGGCTTTTGACAAGCTAAAGGAAGCCATTTGTTAGGCCCCTGTTCACGGGTTGCCGGATTTTTCACTACCCTTCGTCGTAAAAACTGATGCCTCAGGGGTGGGTATGGGCGCCATTCTCTCTCAACAGAATGACCCTATTGCAATTTTCAGTAAAGCCTTTTTTCCTAAACTCCTTCACGCCTCCACTTATGTTCGAGAGCTCGCCGCCATAACTTTGGCAATAAAGAAGTGGCGTCAATACTTACTTGGTCATCAATTTACGATTCTAACAGATCACCAGAGTTTGAAGGAATTAATGTAACAAGTAGTGCAGACTCCTAAACAACAACTTTATTTGGCAAGATTGCTAGGTTATGACTATCGGATTCAATATCGTTCAGGGAAAGCCAATATAGCCACAGATGCCCTGTCTCATATCCCTGGAAACTTCATTGGGCAATAACTTTTACTAACTACTCCCAATTTCATATTCTTGCAAGATCTAAAGAAGCAATTACATATTCATCCAGAATATGTGGCATTTCGTGCAAAAATAGAATAGGATCACCACAATTACTCAGACAACATCATTGTGCAAGACCTTATTCTGCACAAAGGTCGAATTTGGCTTCCAAAAAAATTATGCTTTATTAAGACTCTTCTCGAAGAATTCCACTCTACACCGTCAGGAGGCCACATGGGCATTGCGAAGACTCTGGCTCAAATCAGCGACAACTTTACCTGGTCAGGCATCAAGGATGACGTTAGGAATTTTGTTCTTACTTGTGTTGACTGCCAACAGACCAAATATGATCACTACAAACAACCTGGTTTACTATGCCCCCTTCTGATACCGTCTCGGCCATGGGAAGATTTACCCCTAGACTTCATTGGGGGATTACCGGCTTTCCGAGGACACACGGTGGTGTTAGTAGTTGTTGATCGCTTTTTCAAAGGAATCCATTTGGGTACTATGCGCCTCATCATACAACCTTCAATGTGGTCGCAACTCTTTATGGAGATTGTGAGCAAACTTCATGGTATGCCACACAACCTAGTCTCAGATCGTGATCCTCTGTTTATAAGTCGCGTCTGGCAGAAGTTATTTAAACTGAGTGGCACGAAGCTTCGAATGAGCTCGGCCTATCACCCTCAGTCCGATGAGCAGACTGAAGTGTTAAACAGAGTCATTGAATAGTACCTCCGAGCTTTTGTCCATTCTCGATCGACGAGTTGGGGGAAGTTTTTCACGTGGGCAGAGTGGTCCTATAACACCTTCACTCATTCAGGAATCCAGATGACTCTGTATGAGATCACTTTCGGAAAATATCCTCCCACTATTCCTCAGTATATTGTGGGAACATCCAATATTGACGTTGTTGATGAACTTCTGGTCAATCGAGAAGAGATGTTTGCTAGTTTACGAAAGAAGCTTCTTAAGGCTCAGCAAACAATGAAGCACTTTGCTGATGATAAAAGACGTGATGTTAGCTTTCAGGTGGGTGATTAGGTGTTCGTGAAATTGAGACCGCGTTGTCAAGCATCAGTAACGGGAGTTTCACATCCTAAGTTGACTAAGATTTTTTTGGACCATTTCCAATAGTGCAGAAGGTGGGACCCGTGGCTTACCAACTTCAACTGCCACCTAACTCCCACATTCATCCCGTGTTCCACTGCTCTCTTCTCAAGCCATATACCATCAGGCCCCTGACATACTTAATTTAATCGCAGAGCTACCATCTTCATCCATCAACAATGAACCCATTGTATCGCCTTTAGTAATCCTCAACACTAAATGGGAGTCCTTGAACAACACACCTAAGCTTCGGGTCTTGGTTCAGTGGAATGGATTGCTTCCTGATGATGCCTCGTGGGAATCCTGGGACGACCTCAAAGAAAAGTATCACTTTGAGGACAAGGTGCTTTTCGAAGGGCATGGGAATGTTATGGAAGGAAAACAACAAGCTTCACTAGAAATGCAACAAGCAGAATTACAACTAGAATCGCAACTAGCAGACATGAATCAAAGGCCAAAGAGGGTGGTGACCAAGCCACAATACCTGAAAGATTTCGTGTAACAACCCCTGACAAGGGGTGCTGACTTGGCAAAAATCTATTGGCCCTTCAAGATCATTTTGTCTACCATTTCCATTTCGATTATTTGCCAAAAAATGCTAGAATCTTTTCTGTTAGTGATAGCCATGTATTTGTTACCAAAATTGTTAGAATTTTGGATAACAACTCTAAATCAATAAGCCACAAGTGCTATATAAGTCATGAATTCTGTAAAGAAAGACATAGAAAATTAATAAATCACTTTCCTTCCCTTTTCTGCCTTGGAGGAACCTGACCCTCGAAGTCTAGGACCATTTGAGTTGATTCTCAACTCATAACATTATGCATCAAGAAGTCGCATCAAGAAGTCCAGACAATTTTAGGTGATTAACTTGATAACCATGGTGGTGGGTGCGGTGGAAAATGTTGTAGTTTTCATATGTATTTTGTATGGAGCTTGTATGTTGAAATACTTCAGATTGTCAGTAGAGGGACCTGTGGTGGTTTTGTTTCAGCTTTATGACTAGACAACATTTGTACTTGATATTTGATTCTAATTCTATTGAACTGGTTGTGTTAGATTAAGATTTGGATTTTTGCCTTTCTGCCTACTCAATATGTGTTTTAGAATGAGAAACAAGCAATACTACTGGTTTGAAGTTTTTTTAAAAAGAAATCATCTCCAAATCATACTTGAGTATATTTAAAGACTCATTTATGCAAAGGAAACCCTTTCACCCTAAAATTATACCCTTCAATGGTTAGTCAAAATAAAATAAAGTTTTAAAGTTATCTCTAAAAATGTGTAACACTCTCAAGTATCCCGCTGGAAAAACTGACAATATAATCTTTCAACTGAAGTCATTTACCAAATAGAAAGTTTTGTCTTACATTGATTTTATAAACACTGGTTTAAATATATTTTGATGTTTCCTGGCATATCTTTGTAATCAATGGATATTGGAAATTAAATGGTAAGGGTACCCAGATCGTGTAAACTATGGTTGAATGGTTCTTTGATGAGCAAGAACTATTGCAACTTTTCATGTAAGAGTGTGATTTGAAAGGTTGTATTGTTTTGGGAAAAGACAATATAAACCATAGTAGCCTTACGTAAAATGCTAAATTTACCTTTCCACTCTTTCTATAAATGTGTCTTTGGGACATATGGAAAGGTTAATTTGAATCTTATCAATTCTAAAAGGAGATAAGATAAAGAAGAGATCATATCCCACACTCATAAAGATAAGAAGCATAGCAAGAAAGTATCAAAACAAGAATCAAGCATGACTTAAGAGTTAAGTATCATTGATCATTTTTAATTATTTTGGTGTCCTATTTCGTACAATTATGATTCAATCTAATTATTAATAATGTATGAAAATTCAACATGTGATATATCAAAGTGGGTTAAGTTTATGCATGCTTGAGTGCAATCATATGATATTAGGAGTAATATTTCATGCGTCAAAATTATGTATTTTTTTAAATGAATTTTGTATATGTTTAATCCTATATTATTTGTCAAGAGGTCTAATTTAATTTTGAGAAAGAATATGTGAATTATTATAAATCTCTTGTCTTCAATTTCTACTAAAAAAAATAAAATTCAACTTTATTTGAATATAATTGTGGGTGATTTGAGAATAAGAAAGACATATATGTTCAAATAATAAATTTATCTGTATGGAAGATTTGTTAGTTTTTATCAACTATAGAATTACAATTATTATATTATTTGATTGGAGGATTTATCAACTTGGTTTTATCAAATAATTTCACTTCATACTCATCTTCAAAAGAAGTTTAATTATACTCGATATAATAACTCACTTGATAGACATAACATCACGCAATTTTTCTTAAAGAAATTGAAGATGAAGAAGAGACAAAGTTAGATTTGTTACGTTGTGGCCCTATAGATCCCAAAAAACTCCATTTTCATGTACTAACTACTCAACATCTCTTTCAGTTACAGCTAGTAGATGAAACTACTTCGTAATTTTGTATTGACTATTGCACAATTAAAAAAGAAAAAAAGTCGTATCTTGATCAACATTTTTCTTTTTTCCAGTTGGTCCCAAATTTAAATCAGGTAAAAAAAGACCCTATCAAACTATTTTACCTGATATGATCATAAGCTATCTCTACTCTGAATTTTCTCCTACACCCAATCAAGTCATGTCCCGATAACACATAAAGTATAAATAATCATTATAAATAAATAGTGTATACACATAAAGTATAAAGAATTTTATATTGTCATTAATAATAAATAATTATGTATTATAATTTTATTAATTTTTATATTAATTAACTTAAAAGTCAACAAAATATTATTTTTTATTAGCTAATAGTAGGAAATTTTTTTAAACTTACAATACATGAAAAGTTAAACTCTTGAAAAATACTCAAAATATTTCGTTTTTTGTTTGTTTGTTTACTTTACTGGCGACCGTCTTTACCTTTCAATCTCTTAATAGATAATTGAATACCCTAATAAATCATCTAACCAAAATTATTGCAAGATTTGGCAAAACCTACACGCATAATTTTATATATTGGCTAAAATATATTTTTATGCATAATAAATCTTGAATTTTATATTTGTTTTTATGATTCTTTTATTAAATTTTAATAAAATAATAATTTTATTTTTTGATTTTTAACACTTTCTTTAGTTCCCGATAAATTAGATAATTATATATTTATTCCTTGATAAACTTTTTTTATTTGCTTTTAGTCTTTTTCAAAAAAATTAATAATAAATGAATTTGTTTTTATCAAAAAAACAAATATAAAGTTCATTAATTTATTAAGAACTAAAAAATATTAAGAATAAAAAATAAATCTGTTTTATCAGGAATGAAAAATGAATTTTTTATTATAAAAAACACAAAATTTAAATATTTAATAAGAATCACAAACATATTTTAATGTATTCTAGTCTTTTATATTTTATAACAAACATAATTTAAACCATTGAATTATGATTGCACAATCCTGCACTTTTTTCACATGAGTGTTGCAGTGGAAGAGGTCCATGTCTTATTTGCCAGAAAATTAATTTCCAACTAGTTTTTCTTTATTTTGTCGTGAACATAAAATTTCCAACCAAACACTAACCAACAAATCCTAGGTTCCAATATTTGTACTGAACTACCAGAAAAAGCATTATTACAAATAGAAAAGGATGGGGACGCGTCACCTGCATCGCATTCAGCCATTCACGCATTCCATTGCCTCCCTTAAAAGTTCCTTCTGTATACGTACGTATGTGTGTATTTTTTCTATCCCAAGTTTATCCAACCCACTACAATGACTACATATACACGCATTAACGAATCAATATTGTTCCCACGCGCCTACTAATTAGGTTAACGAATGTATTTATTAAGATTTCAATTTCTTTTTCTTTTTTTTACAATAATAAACTCAATGCGTAAATCAAATAATATAAAATCATTTTAACTTAACCAAATTAAAATCCTAAATATATAATTACTTCAAAGTTTAAAGAAAATTTTTTGTACACAATTATTTCCAATAGAGAAATTTTTTTGTACATAATTATTTCCAACAGATCTTGCGTTCTAGACCAAAAAAAAAATAAAATGTATGACAACATAATAGTATCCGACCTCCCACCAGCAGACAGACCCTTATTATGATTTCAATTAACTTTTCTTAGGTTGGATTTGTGTACGTGTTTTCTTTATTGACTAAAGTCTAGTTTAACATAAATTTGGATAAACTAATTTTATTAAAAATAAGAGAAAATAGTCTGTACATTATTAATAGGTAATACAATTTTATATTATTATTTAATTATAAATTATTATTTATGATAATTTATTAATTTTTTTTATTATTGTTTTTATAAATCACACCAACGATATTAGTTGTCAGTATACAAATTTTCACACTAATAATACATAATTATTAACCTCTAAAATTAATTTAAATGATCCATTAAAATTGGATATATTTTTAAAATAATCTTAACCATAAATTTATATTGGAATTTATTTTTTCGTTAACTGATAAAAGAAACACAAGCAAAATAACTTTTGGTTGTCTTGCTTTATGAAGTTTACATTGTAAAAATGTATCATTATTGTTATTTTTATCTTGTAAGACATATAATTGTTGTTTATGTTACTTTGAGATTTTAAAAAACTTCAACTCATGTTTTTTTTTTCATAAATTTATCACTTAATATATTATACTACCTATGACCTTTTTACAAGAAACAAGTGATATCGTAAAATATGCTATTACTTCACTACTACAAAACCTATATACTACGACGCGCTAACAAAATCGGTTGGGAGAATCCGTATTTGAAAATAATAAAATGGCATTATCGTAATTAAATTATAAGTTTAAGGATGGTACAAAGACGGTTTTATCCGACCGTCTTTGAATGGCTATACTTTTTTTTTTCTCTCTCTTATTTTATCGGGTCGCACAAACTCTTTAATTTTTGTCTTGCTTTTTTGGCTTTCTCTCTCTGGCGGAGGATGGCGTTGTTAGCACTTTCGCGCTCCCTAGCTAGATCTAGCTACTCTTCTACGCACTCCCTCACTCTCCAAAGAGAAAACCCTAGGTCGTTGTTGCGCCGTCTCGTGTCGCTTCCACTCCCTCGTCCGCGTCTACTGCATCATCTCTAACGGCAACTGTTCCTCCTCCGTCGCCTCCGACAACTCCCGCGGCCCCTTCTGGAATCTCCTCCTAACTCCTACACCAACAACGGCCTCAAACTACGCGTCGTTTGGATCATAAGCTCCCTCATCGCCGCCTCCGCCAAACATTACTTGCTTCAACCGATAATCGTTGAGCACGCCTCCCTTGACAACTTGTTTCTCACGGACGTCGATGGCCAGAGGGTGCTTTACATGAACCGGGAGTAGTTGGAGGAGCTGAGAGTGAATCCGCTCTCGGCCTTGTCGGCGTCGACGAGGACTCTCGTTCCGGCGCTTAACATGAGGCTGTGGTATGCGCCGCACATGGAATTACCAAGTGGGGTTGTGTTGAAGGGTGCCACTCTTGTTGCTATTAGGCCCAACAAGCTATCCCCCAATATTGAATTTCTGATAAGTGACTTTTTTTTTACAAGCACTGATAAGTGACTATATTGTTGATCCTTTAATTTTAATTTTTAATGATTGTGTGCAGGCAATGAACCAGTTGAAGAGGAGGTGGACATTGTTGGTGGGGATGATCCTCCTCTTCCAAGTTACCCTCCAGCAAAGATTGAGAATGGTGGCACCAACAAAATCAGTGAACACAATTCAAGCAACTCTAATAGTGAATTTGGCTCTTCATCGAGTGATTTGTGCTATTGCATACTTTTGATGTGTTTTCCCACTAAGGGATATGTCGTTTGTACTCTGATATTCATAGCCTGCATACAAAATCTTTTTGTCATTCTTATTTCTTGTAGATGGTGACCTATTCTGATACAATTCCAAATTTATATAAAATTTAAAAGTACTGAAAGGTTGGAACTGTTTAGTTACCATCTTGCTTTCACGCTCTTTCAAGAGATGATTTAGTTCATTTTACATTATAAAGTATTTCTAACACTTTGATTTAAAATGTAATTTCTCCCACTGAGTAGTTGCCAGAAACTATTTCAATATTTTGATAATTTTTTAATAATCATTTGTTCATTTATTTGGTTGAATCCACTTACTAGATCGGGTTTCCTAACAATCAACGTAGAATCGTTAGCACTCTACATCAGATTTGGGTCGACACCTGTTGTGGAACCCAAGCCATTCTACATCGGTCGTTGAACCATCATAGTAGGACGACTATGTTTCAACATCGCTGGCTACAACATCGGGTCAAAACCGATGTAAAAAACCACTTTTAACCGATGTAAAAAACCTACTTTGTAGTAGTGCTTGTTCTTATAAAAAGAAGAAGAAATAGTATACGATATATGATTTAATTGTGATTAAACTAATAAATCACAAATTACTATTTTAATCGGTTTATGATTCTTATAATTTTAAAATTAATATTATTTAGAACTTGAATGCCCCTCAATAAATCTTATAATTTTACAATTATTATTAAACTTGAATTTATATAAATATCTATGCATTAATTAGGAGAGAAAAACATATAAAACAAATTATACTCATCCCTTAGTTTTTTTAATTACACGTAATATCGCTCTTTTTTTACTCCTATGCCAATCCTCCTTGTTTGAAAATATTATACTGGCACCCTTTTATATATTACATTAATCTTTCTAATTGTTTGAAAAATTATACTAACACTCCTGCAAGTGGTTGTAAACATTAAATAAAAAGAGATATTATGTATAATCCAAAAAGTCTCAAGGAGTATTAATATAATTTGTTCGAACTTATATTATGAAAAACTTCTCTATATGCCCACGCTTAATAATGTTTAGATATTTGAGAGCAAATTTTTCGAAGGTATGAAATTAATGTAGTTGCTTCTTCAATTACATGAAAGACTGGGAAATTAACTTAGAGAAAAAAAAAACAGTTAGTCGTAAAAAAGTCATATAAACACCACCAACCGTCTAACACCAAAGGTTTTATGATCTTAACGTGAGATTCTTCTAGTTTAATTAGTGATTTTAGATTTTTTGAGTTTTGATATGCAGACGTTAAATATTTAAAAGATTTTGATATAAAATTATATTAAATATTAAAAAAAATTATTATTTATAATAGTTCTATTCAATTTGAACATGTAATTACTTTTTGGTAAAAGCTATTCATTATTTATCTAAAAAAAGATTTTATATATATATATATATATATATATATATATATATATATATATATATATATATTATAATAAGCATGAAGTGTCCATCAATTTTAATAATAATTAATCTTTGTTAAGATTTAGGAACTTGATCACTTTTATTTGCCTTCTCAATAATCTTTATTGGAGTATATAAAAAGATTATCAATATATAGATTCAATTAATGTTTATTCAGAATTTATATATATCTATATCTATATATATGTAAATTGGATTTTAGAATAAGACTCCTCATGTGATTTTAGTAAATATAAAAAGGGTTAAGATAGTTTTTAAATATTTTTGCATTTCTATTTTTGACGTACACACTTTTTCACATTTCATGACTTCTTTAAGAAAATATGCACAGCACGTGACATTCAAAGTTGTTCCAACTTCCAATATGCCTGATGCATGTGCATGGCTATTTATATAAAAAGAAGAGTGTTATTTTTATTCATATTTACCTTTCGATATTTTTTTATCGTACTATTTATCTTATTTCATATTTTTTTTTCAGTTTTTTCTCATCTTTCTTTTTTATTATAAATATTTTATGAGATAAAAGTAACGATACTCTTTATAAGAAATAATAATTGGAAGTTAGAGAACAATGTTCTTGACAATGCTAATGTTGTTATCTTTTATTATCATAAAAAGGTAAGGGACCATGGATTCCCTCGTGTTATGACACTTTCACACCTCCAATCTAAAGAAAAAAAATCTAAAGATAAAGAAACCATGGACCAACTTTAGGAACAATAGGTGAAAAGTTGTTGGCCAACGTGAGACCATTAGTGAATACTTTTTTGTAAAACAGTCTGCGCAGATCTGTTGGAAGCAGATCATAATGTTTAATTATGAATTCTGAAAGTCCAAATTAATGATGTGGTCTTATGTTCTTATATTTTTCAATTCCTATATAGTTTTCCAGATATGTGTGGGCTTCTTAATCTCCTTTTGAGTATGTCTTCATCAGTACTAATTAAAGCGCTCATATGCCATTATCAGTCAAAATATATGTAATATATGATTGGATAATATATGCTTTTAGTCTTTAGTCTTTGTATTTTTTATAAGAAAATTATATTTATTTAGGTATTTAATTTTGATCGATCCTGAATTTTAGAAAAAAAATATGATTTTAGTAAAGTTTGCACTGTTAGGAGAGATAAAAATCATTGCATTTTGTAAAGTTTATGAAACAAATTTAACTAAAATTTGATAATTAAAACCAAAATTTAACTAAAATACATGAAATGAAAACATATTTTATCCTATATAATCCATTGCCGATAAAAAAAAAAGTAATGTAACATATGAGATTAATTGACCTGTAACACCTCATTTTTTTAAAATAAATTAAAAAAAATTGTTTAAAAATAAATAAAGTTTTAAAAAAATTGATGAGATTTTTATAATTAAATAAATATGGAGAAATAAATTTATTAATTAAAATAATGATTTGAAGGAAAATAAAAAAGATATTTTATTTATTCAATTGATAAGAAATAAAATAAAATTTTTCTTATAAATAAATAAAAGATAGAATAAATAAAAGACAGAAAGTACCTTATAAATAAAGACATAATAGGTCATTTTTTACATTCACAACACGTCTCTACGATATCTCTTTTTCTCAAATCAAATCCGTTCTCCCTTCTTCCTTTCTCAAAACTCTCTCTTTTTCCACATACACTTAAATCTATCTCATTAAAATGATGCTACCGGACTTGTTAACCGTTGGATCATTATGAAATTTGAAGGAGTTGTTCAAAAATTATTCTCTCACACACCCATCATTGGAATTTTGATATAATATATGTGGTGAAAGAAATGTCCATCGCACTGAGCTTTCTCTTTTCCCACAGACATCTAAAATCTATCCCAGTAAAACTACAATACCGGACTCTTCAACCGTTGGATTATTGTGAACACCACCTTTGGAACCAAATTTCTCACATTCTCATCATTGGGATTTGCAAAATAATGTTTCTGAAGAGAGAAATTAGTCTCACACATTGACAGTAAAATGAAGGCTTCAATCTCTTCCCATTCTCTCTAACGCTTGGAAACCCTAACAGAACAAACAGAGGAAAAGCTAGAGGAATCTTAGGAAACTGCTAGAGACGCCGCTCACTGTCGGACTACACACGTGAGCCCGCTTAGAGGTAAGGGATGAATTTATCGCAATTGGAGTTATAATGAACATGTGTAGGAATCCTTAGGGGATCAAATTGATATTTATTTTGGGATGTTTATTGAATTATGATTTTTTATTTATGATTATAAATACGATATTGTTGTGTTTGATGGACCAGTTGATGTCCTGATGCGAATTGGTTGATAAAATTGAGTGCTCATAGTGTTTTTGTATTTTGAACCTAAGATTTTGATTTTGATATGATTGTGTGAAATTGTTTAAGGGGTTTTACTCCCCATGTTGTGAGAAGTATTTTTGTATAAATTATTTGTACTTTGGACAAGATTTGCTAGATTGACATGATAAATTGTATTGAGATTATGAAATTGTGATTAAAACTATGCCTAAGTGATAAATTGAATATGTGATGAATTGTGAGATAGCATGCTCCTTTGAGATCTTAACATTGTTTTTGGGATTGAGTATAAATGCAAAGTTGAACGTGTGTTGATTTGTGACATACACGTAAACATATGATGATAGATTGTGACGTTGTGATATGTTAAAATTGTAGACATATAATTTGGTTGTAATGAGTGTGTGGTTAACACTTGATGTGACCATACTTGTGTTGTGAGATGCGAATTATATAATAACTCGACTGGTGTTTACCTTGAGAAAAATGTTAAAGGGAAAGTGTAGGATTCCTAGTTAGGAACCTAAAATGTTATATTGTAGCGCAATACGTTAAACATGTTTGAAACACGAACGTGAGGTCGTGAGTATTGTATAATTCATAAGCACTGTCTGCGTGCAAAAATGATTTCAGGGGTTGGACTTGAATCAAGAAGGTGTGACCTTAATAGATTCTTCGGAGTCTAGGCCTTGGGGTAAAGATTGGTTTGAATGCTCCTTTAAACCTACGTTGATCCCATATGATTAGAGCATTCTTGCAAAACAGAGTAACCCTGACTGATCACCTTATGATTTTACTTAGTGAGAGTGACATGACATACCCATTGTGTGGTGTGTCTTGTTATGTACCTCATTGACATGGTACCACATTGCATATAGGTTTGAGTCTCAGTATAATTGTTGTATAATGCTCACTAATTGTTTATTATGAAATTGATGAGTGTTATTATGTCTTGACCCGAGTGTGTGATTCATGTGTAATGTGATTGGTGATTAAAATATGAATTTTAAATGATAAAGTGATGAAGTGACGTGGATTGTATTAAGTTGAGTTATGTTATAAATACTTCTATAATTTATTTTGATCATATCTTTGCTTATTTGTTTGTTTTTAGAAATGTGATAACTCCCTCTGTGTGTTATTTGTGTTTGAAACATGTGATGATCTTGAATCTTGTGTTCGTAGGAGTAGATGACTAGGTGGATAACTTTAAAGAATCTCGTGCTAGAGGACGTTGGAACATAATGTTATAATAGGATATGACAGTGGTGATAAGTTTTTATTTTAATCACATGATGTTATTTTATTTTATCAAAATTTCTTTTGTAAACTTTGATGGCATTGTTCTGAGTCGTATGTTTTAATAAGTTTTATTTGACAATATTAAAATAAATCTGAACCTTTTACCCACATAAATTTGTTTATCCGTATTTTTATATATTTTATTTATTTTATATATATATGTTAAATAGAGGGTGTCACATGACATGTTTTAGTTGTTTCAATTATAACTTGGATTATAACCGGAATGAAGAACAAAAAAGAAATTATTTGAATTTTAGTTTTGTTCTCTTTTCAATTTCAATATCTAAGCAAGCAAAACCTGCAATAAAACAAGACTGTTAATTTGTACAGGTTGAGGACGGATTATTGAACGAAATAATGTGATATCAACTTCATACCATCATGTAGATTTAAATATAATTTAATTAAAATACGTCGACAGTTATTTTGGTATTGTCATTTAAGTATAGATAGCATGCATGATAAGATTATTTATATTTATAATAACTAGTTGAAGAACAGTGAAGAACAGTGCCTTGTGTTTTAAGTGTGTATTTTTTCTTTCTGAGTTAGATATAATTATAATAATTATCATGTTGAAAAAAGTTATAAGATAATAACTATTTGTAATTGTGAGTAATTTTTAAAAAGTAGTTAAATCATAAATTAGGAATAATAAATATATACAATGAGATAATTATTTTTATTAATAGTTATAGATCAGTTTAAAAATACATGCCCGTAAAAACTTTAAAAATCACATTTAAAACAATTTCTAATTAATTAAAAAAAATACAAAAATCTTTGCACTATCAATTCATAAACTCATGATTATATTATTGATTCTACTTTTACTAAGAAATCAAAAGTTAAGGCTCAAAAGTGGTGGATTACTTACAAGATTAATTAGTTGTTCACTTCTCATTAGGGTGGGAATAGGCCAGGCCAGGCCAGGCTTTAAAAGGCCTGAGCCTAGCCTACAATGAATCTTTGAGGCCTGAGCCTGGCCTATAGCCTATCAAAGACTTTTATTTTGGCTCGGCCAAACCTTTTTAAAAGCCTGGTCTGACCTGATAGCCTCTTTAAAAGCTTTTTTACAATAAATTTTTTATTTAGGAACGTAATAGGAGAATTAAAAAAAAGGAAACCTGATAGAAAAATGATATGATTTTTGCATAGGAACGTAAATATGATAGGATATAATTTTTGTATAAAAACATAATTGGATATGATAAGATATGATTTGTATAGAAACATAATATGATAATAGGATATTATGATAGGATATGATTTTTATTTGCTCTAGAATACACCTTGTAATTAAAGTTTTACTTAATTATAGGAATGGAATCTGCTAGTTAAAAAAAATATTAATTATATCAAAAAAATAATATATATATATATATATATATATATATATATATATATATATATATATATATATATATATATATATATATATATATATATATATATATATATATATATATATATATATATATATATATATATATATATATATATATATATATATATAGGCCGGCCTATTAGGCTTCTAAGGCTTTTTAATAAGCCTAAGCCTGACCTATTTAATTAAATAGGCTTTTAAAAAAGCCTGAGCCTGACCTTTTAATTAAATAGGCCAATCCAGGTCAGACTTTATGTAGGACAGGTCATAGACCCCTGTAGACCAACCTGGCCTATCCCAACCCTAATTCTCATCGCACCATATAATAATGCAATCCGAAAGCACAATCAAACTTCTACTTTATCCCATCTTTCTCAGTTCTTTTTACACCCTCTCTTTAAATCAGACCCTTTGGGTCACATCACCACATTCAATCTTGCAGTTAACTTTGGTGCAACCTTTTTTTTTTCTTTCTTTTTTCTCTCCATCGTGCACCCCACGCACTCACCCTGCGCGTGCTCAAACCCCTACAAACACATTACAACAGCAGCAACAACAACACCACAAAGTGTGTATGTGTTCCTTTGAAGCCCTGTCTTCAAGTCTTTGCACGCATTTTCCTCTTTCTCTGTTGTGTGTCTCACGTTTCAACAACCTGCAGAAGAAGCTGAAGCTATGATGGGTAGACTTGCACCATTATCAGAAGAACCCATCAATGAAGAAAACGAAGGCTACAACAATAGTAACTCAAAGAAATGCCTTCAGTCATGGAGGAACTGGAATTGGATCAAGACTCATTTTTCCCTTGCCTTCAACAAAAAGTCCAACCTCAAGATCCTCCTTAGTGTCTTGGGTTGCCCTTTATTTCCTGTGCCTGTCCACCCCATTCTACCCCTCAATGAGGCAAGCCCTCTTCTTCTCTTTCTCTCTTTTTTTTCTCTCTAAATTCTAATGCACCATCACCATGCAAGAGAAAGTGGTGGTGTTGCTGTTTGAAAACTTCTGCTATATATATTTCTTTTTGGTGAAGAGTCTAAAGACATTGTATATATATCTCTCTCATGAGAAACAATCCTACTTGAGTCAGTAAGATACAAACCTACGAGATATAATTCTTTTCGAGTCACATAAGACTATTGAGCGGCAAAGCTCTAACTTTTGCTATATGTAATTCTTCACAAGCGCATATAAATTTCCCTTCATAATTACCAGAAGAAAAAAATACCATCAATTATGTATTTTGTTTGTCTATGAAAATAAGTTGTGTGTGCGTTTTTTAAAAGAATCTTGCTAATTTACCTTCTTTGGTTGAACTGATGTTCTTTCTTGATCAAGATTAAAAAGTTAGTTGAAAGTGTTACTTTTGATCACTTTCTTTATACATGGAACCTCTTTAATCTTTATGTGTGTGCCACCGATTTTATCATCTTACCATGTGATTACTGTAAAGAGTGTGTCGTAAAGATATGAAAAGGTTGATATATTCTTTTAAGGAGAATGGCAGAGGCATTTCAATAATGTTTTTCTTCATTTGTTGGAACAAATGTAATATGTAATAGGTGTCATCTTCGGCACAGTATATCATACAACACTTCAGGGCTGCAACAGGGTGTAGGAAGTTGGAGGGGACAGTGAAGAATGTGTTCACAACAGGGAAAGTGACAATGGATGTGGTGGATGAGCTTGGATCCACAAGTGGTGGCATTAATTTGGAGAAAGGGTGCTTTGTTATGTGGCAAATGGTTCCTGATAAGTGGCAGATAGAGCTGGTTTTGGGTGGCCAAAAGGTTGTGGCTGGTAGCAATGGTGCCATTGCTTGGCGCCACACGCCTTGGCTTGGCGTGCATGCTGCCAAAGGTGGTGTCCGGCCTCTTCGCCGTGCTCTTCAGGCAAGTTCTTCATCATCATCATCATGTCTTGTTTTAAATTTTCCAACAAATTTTGTGTTGTGTTTGTTGTTGGTACTGTTATGTTGGTTGTTGTGATGGTATTCATTGGTGTGGTACCTTGAAGGTGTTTTTAGAGCTGAGTTACAATTGACAGCTAAATGTGATTGTTAATGTTGGGACATAATGATGCTGAGTATGAAAATCTTATGTTATAAAAAAATTGAATTGGTACGACTTGTGACCTAATCCCTGGCTCCATGAATTGGTGGGGTATAGTGTTTTGGCATAAAGTGTAAGGGAAGAACCCCTTTTGGAATGTGTTAATGTGTTAAGATGGTGTTTGGAAATTATTATGAGAAAAAATTAAAGAAAAGTGTTGTTGACACAGATCTGTAACAGATGTAGAGTGGTAATCAAATACTTAAATGGCCATAAATGGGGGTTAACACTGCTGCTATTGTTCATTTTAATTAATACAACTATACAAGGCTTTCAATATATCCACATGCTACCAGCCAATTTAATGGATCTGTGTTTCCCTACTAAATTTCATTGGTTTGTTCCATCTAACCACATTCCTATGTTTCTTTTTCTTTATTTCTCAGCTTCCTCACCATATACAACTTGCTCATCAACCATCATGGTTTATGTGTGATTATTTTGACTTAACATTTCAATTAAGATTCTTCAAAACCAAGGCCTAAGAAGACTAAAACAGAAGAGCTGAATTTAATGTTTTCACACAAAATATGAATGCAATTGTAGACTTTATTAGCCTACAGGGTCCACTCTGCAGTGAGACTGAATTGATCTGCACCCATAATTGTATCTTGGTATCTCTACTATTTGGTACTGATTTCAGTGGTTCTGGTTTTTAAGTGACACTATATTTGTGCGTTGTAGGGACTAGACCCTTTGGCAGTGTCTGCTGTATTCTGTGCAGCACAATACATGGGGGAGAAAGAAATCTCAGGCATGGATTGCTTTGTGCTGAAACTCTCAGCTGATCAGAAAGACCTTGTTGAGCGCAGCGACAACACGGCCGAGATGATCAAGCATGCCATATTTGGTTACTTCAGCCAGAGAAGTGGCCTTTTGGTGTACCTAGAGGACTCTTACCTGACCAGGATTCAGGCACCAGGGTCTCACCCCACATACTGGGAAACCACAATGTCAACCAAGATTGAGGACTATAGAATTGTGGATGGTGTGATGATTGCACATGCTGGCTCATCGACCGCGTTGATCACCAGGTTTGGGGACAACCTGAAGGCTGGACCATCCATCACAAGGTTGGAAGAGTCATGGACCATTGATGATGTTGCATTCAATGTGCCAGGGTTGTCCTTGGACTGCTTCATACCTCCTCAGGAACTACAGAGAGATTGTTCTTCAGATGATGAGCTAGATTGGAGATCATTCACCCTTGCATAGATGATATATACATGGAAACTTGTAATTGTTTAGTGCTTTTGTTTTTTCGCTACACAAATGGTTGATGATGATGCTAATTGTTACTTAACATGTATAATGCTTTTGTAATTGTATTACACTATCACATTCTAGGGTCATAGATGGCAGCTATTGGCTGTTGATATTGAATTCGATTTTTTGAGTTTGTTTTGCGTGTTGTATTGATATAAGAAGTTGACTTGTGTATGAAGCCATTTTTTTGTTGGTGAAGATTATAAGTTGGTATAGTTAACTATGTGTGTAAAAGGGATTTAACTTAATAGGTTGAATAGGATGCATGAATTGTTGTACATCTTGTGACATTATTTTTTATTTCTATGGATAAAAAAAAGTAAATACATGTATTCTTAAAACCAGTATTACCAAAACCAGCCTAGTCACTAGGTATTCGGTTAGTGAGTTATTAGTTGAACCACTTAATCAATCGTTGAACCACATAAATTGATATATATTAAGAACTCTTGCCTAAATATAAGAGAAAAAAATGCTTATTCTTGTTCTTAAATATATAAACAAATCTCAACTAATTTTGACCCATTTAATGATACTATCTCTAAAATGATCTTCACTTAATTGAGATTTTATTTTCAATATTTTTTTTATTTTTGATATCAAGTTTCAATGAAAAATATTTTTAAAAAATTATTATTTTTTAAATGAGAGCAGGGCAATTAAATGCTACTAACTAACTTTCTAAATTAATTTATATTTGAGACCGTAGTATGTGAATTTTATAAGTAAAATATAATATATAAATTAAATTGGGAAAATATTAAAAATTGATTCGGG
This sequence comes from Glycine max, assembly GCF_000004515.6. Lineage (NCBI taxonomy): Eukaryota > Viridiplantae > Streptophyta > Magnoliopsida > Fabales > Fabaceae > Glycine > Glycine max. The sequence goes on from NC_016089.4 coordinate 27,984,893, forward strand.
AATGTTTTGAAGATTTGATTCAAGAGATAAAGATTAAATTAAAGATAAATATAAAGATAGAGCAATATTTCTATTTGATAAAATTCAGATTTAGAAAACTTTGAGGATCGTGGGGATTTCAAACCAAGACTCTTATTCAATTAATCTACAAATTGAAAGTTCTTTCTAATTCTCTTTTAATGACAAATTAATCTTAATTCAAATATAAGAAAATATCTTTATATATAAGCCTAGAATAGTTGGAATTGACAATAATACATTTGGAGTACAAACGTGAAGGTAAAGTGTCACATTGAATAGAAATTAACAAGTTGAGCAGCATATTGAATTAATCCCTATTTTCGTGGTGTTATGTTCAATTAAATATTTACGCTTTTTACTAATTCATTTTATCCACTTAGGATTAATCCTACTCTGATGAATCAAAACCTAAGCTCTCATCTTATGGTTCCAACACGTTAACTTCATCTTTCAATTCATCCTTAAGTGCCTAACGTCATGCAAACGGTGATTAAACATCTAACGTTTATAAATCAATAAGAGAAGAATTAAAAGCACAAAATTAAAGAAAACCTTAATTAAATTAAATTAACATGAACAATTGTCAAGGTTGTGCCTCAATCCTAGAATAAGGAATAGTGGAAAACTACTCACTTGTAGCCATATATAGAATCTGAAATAAAGTAAAAGAAAAACATCTAACCACAAACAAAGAGAGGAAGAGGAATAGGAAGAGAAATCCATGTTGCTATCTAAGTTTTCAAAAGGCAAGATTTGTAATGCTAATCTAAACAGAAAGTTCCTGTTTAAAGCTATGGGTCAAATATGATTAGGCATGCTCACTAACAAAACATAAAATAAAGCAATAAAATCTCACTGAGGCATACATGCCCATGCAACTTTCAAACACACACCAAAGAAGCTATGTGCATGGGTGCACGAATTTTTGCACGCTCGTGCAACTTTTGGCCAGCATAAGAAAAGCTCCAATATTTCCACTCCAAGATGCCTCTAAAGGCCAAGGCTTGATTCCTAAAGTCTAGCATGCATAAAAAGGCTCTTTTTGCAACCTAAAACCAAGTAGAAAGTGTTGGTTAACTAGGAATCTAGAAGGGGGATAAATAGATTCCTTTGAAAACTTTACCACTTAGTTTCTTAATTCAATTAAAATGAACCCTTTTGATTAATCAAAGTTTTCTCAAAAGTTTATCATATAAATATTATCACAACCAAGAAAGAAATGAAATCAATATAAGATGAAAACAGAGTTTTATGGTCCTTTAAGATCAATTCCATTACCAATTTTGACATATAAGACTAAGGGTTAGAGAAAGAGAAAATCACATAGAATTTATATGGGTTCAATCCTTAAAAGGACCTGCGTACAGTTGTTCTAAGACACTTTAGAACTTTCACTAACAGAGAATCAAGTATAAATACTATGCATATGCAATTCCTGAATTCTACTCTTCCTTTGAACGCTACAAGAGAAAGAACAAGAATTGAAATCCTATAAACTCATGCAAATCCTTGATAACCCTAACCAAGATAAAAAACAATAAAGAAATCAAAATTGGATTGAATCCACCTTTATGTGTAGATCAACATCCTCAAGCTCTTCAAAGAATGATAAAATCATGATGAACAATGAATGAATCTTGATAAAAACGTATCAAGAGTCACTAATGAAAATAACCAGTGAGGGTATTTATAATTTTAACAGACAAAATTGGTTTAATTGATTATCAAACTGGGTAATCGATTAATTTGTTAACATTCTTCTTATTTTGTATTTCCAAAAATGTGTCAATCGATTATAGGAAATGGTAATCGATTATCTCATTTTAAACAGAAAGCTTCTCATGCTTTTGTGCTTTCTAGAATAATCGATTATCAATGTGGTAATTGATTATTTGAACCACACAGAGGGCTCCTTAAGTTTCCAAATGCATTTAATCGATTACAATAAATGGTAATCAATTATCTTATGCTACATGTCATACCTTAATTTCGTCCGAGGACTATTGTTCGTTGATCTTTTGATCCTTGCTAGTCGACTTACGGTGTTGAACGCCAGTTATAGTGCAAAGCAAGGAACCATTCAGTGTTTCAATTAGGAATGCAAAAAATACCAAAAAAGAGGGGCAAAAAGGGTCTTTTTATTGAGTTTCCTGGACCCTAGCTTGCCCAAGCTAGCCTCTAGCTCGCCTGGGCCCCTAAATTACTTCAGGGTGAAGGAACCAGCTCCCTGGGTGAGCCAGTTACTTCAAGAGTAAGCATCAACTCGCCTGGGTGAGTTGCCATTGCCCCAAGTGCCCATTTTCCTATAAATAGGCATGCTAGGGAGGCTGGGGAGAGGTTCCAAGGTTCAAAAGGTGAGGGAATTGAGAGAAGAGAGCAAGAAGAAGAAGAAAGAAGAGGAAATAAGGCCAAGGCGCTACCGAATCGCGACCGCGATCATTCCTTACTTCGTTTCTTGTTCCGTGTTCTTCGTGTGACCGTCGGTTAGTTTTATTTTTGAGGATTGAATGTGATCTATGTACCCTTAGGGGTCCCTCTTGTTATTATGTGAACACTCATCTTCTCCATCTATCATCGGCAATCTCATTTTTCTTTGTAAAGTTCAATCTTAACCGATCACTAATGTTGTAAAGTGGTCTTAAGAGAGATTGAAAGTTAATAAACAAAACCAAGATAAAAACAACTCATAACTAACTTGTTTTTATCAAGTATCACCTGAGATCGTTTCAAGGTCCAACGCCTTAACAATTCTCTCCGCTTTTCAAATTCTAAAACATCATTTCAAGGTCCAACACCTTAACGACTTTTGTTAGCAATTAAAATCAATCTTTCAAAAACATAAAAATCAATTTAACACACAAACTTTCAGACTTAAAGAATTACGTAGGTCTGAATTCCTCATCGCACCTGAGGATATGTAGGAGCAAGGGCAACACCCTTGTCAATCCCAGAAAAAAAAAATATAAAAAGGGAAAATGCACAATTTTGAAGTATTGTTTTGCACACTCGATCAAAGGTTGTAGTCCCTTGTAACAAGCGCATGGGGTGCTAATACCTTCCCCAGGCGTAAATAACTCCCGAACCCTTATTTTCAAAATCTGCAGACCTTTTCTTTTTCATTTTTTCTAACATTTTCCTCAAATAAATGTTGGTGGTGACTCCCACGTGTTTTCCTTTTTGGAAGATGCACCTTTGACATTTCGCCTTGCCTTTCCGCTGAAGGGTAGGTTGCAACACAACAAAACTTTCTTCTTCTGAAACTGGCACATATAATTGATTACAAAATTGGTAATCGATTACTTCGATGCTTCTAGCGTAATTTCAAGTATAAGATGATTTTGTTGCTTGTTCTAACACTTTGTAAATGATTACAAAACCTCCTAATCGATTACAAAGTGTTGGACTTAATGCTTATAAGAAACTTAGAGATCAATCCACTTGTTTAACATATTTGAATCATACTAAGCATGAATATAAGACAAACTACAACTATATCAAACATCATGACTAGTCTAAAAACATACAATACAAATGTCGTATATATTAAAACTTGTTTGACATTGTAAAATCATGAAACCAAAACCTATGGACTAATCTTCAAGATTTTAAACTTGAATCAACATAAATCTCATGCACAAATTAAAAAAACAAAAGCGTAACAAGTTAAAAAAATATGAAAACATTCAAAATATGCAAAACTAAGACCTAAACAACAAATCATACAACTAATTCTAACTAAAAGGACACATAATAATGAACTAAAATGCAACACAACACATATCACCCAACAACACAATCATATATATCTATCAAAGAATATAATTTTAAACATAACATTATGCCAATATCCAACCAATAAAATCAAGAAAATATTAGCAAAACGTGGAGAAAGGAGAAATAAAATAGCAAATCATGTAAGAATAAATTTTTCATTAAGAACCTTGCTCAAGCTGTCAAACTAATTGGGAAGAGTTTACCAAACATTTTTTAGGAAAAAAATACAACACAAACAATTCATAAATTTCCGAGGGCTTAAGAGTTTCCCCCAACTAAAGGTTTGTTTCTGACTTTTTTTTTTTGCCAAAGTTCTTAAAGAATGGTGCTCCAAGCTTCCAACAACCAAGAAAGATAAGCTATCATTTTGAAGCCATAGAAAGGAAAGAAAAAAGAGATGGAAAACATGGTAAATACTTTTGCATAGCCCTAACAAGAAAAAAATAAGAGAAAAGTTCACCTTGCTTAAAGTGGATGGAGGAAAATGGAGACAATTGAACCAACGAGAGTATTCATGAGTTATGTCATTTGACTTGACGGGTATGGATGGAGGTGTGGGGAAGCAAAATTGCTTCTATATGTGGAGAATGTCTTTGGTTGAAGGATATAAAGAGGGATTGACAAGGGATTGTGGTAAAAGTGATTTGTCTTGGGATTTATATTACACTTAAGTAATAAAATAAGTTTTAAAAGAGAATAAAAGAAATAATTTTCCCAAGACTAAGTATTTTTTTTATTTAGCCAATTTGTTGTAGGACTTTAATTAATTGAGATGTATGTTTCTAATGGTCTAATTAGGTCTCTAATGATATCCGAAGGTTAAAATAATAATTTATCATGTATGGGGGATGCTTCTAGTTGTATCTCTGCTCCATAGTTACTCTTCGTAAAACACATATTCGACATCAAATAAAATAATAGTATTTTAATCTAGAGTGTTAATTAGAATTATTATGGAATTTCACGTATAATTCATTATGATTAATAATGACTACTCATATTAAATTTTCATAAAATACTTGATTGTCTGCTTATGGTCTATGTTTTAGTTGAATTAACAATTTAAATTTACACAAAAAATCTAATAAATTAAATTTTTTTATTTTAAATAATGTTTTGGCTTATAATTTATGCCAATCAAGTTAAGCAATCACTAAATTTATTAACAAACAATGTCACACATTAGGTCAACATTTGTAATTGTATAAAAAAGGTTAAAATCAGTATATATATTACTTTATTATTTTTATATCAAAACACGATAAAAAATAAAGCATACATGTTTGATCACATATTTTAATTTTTGCTTTATGTTGATCATATGAATTTGAAACCACAAACAAAAAAAGACCATGTTTGATCATGTACTTGTTGTTGCTTCATATTTATCATGAGTGTGGAATCATTCACAACATTGTTATGGTTATATGGTATAAGACTACTCTTATACCTTCAATGAGTATGATTATTACTTTAATTTTTTTTATTTTTTAAAATATAAATAAATATGATAATATATATGAAAATATTTAATAAATTACTTCAATAAATTATATGATTATATATATATATTAATCAACATAAAAAATTGAATATTAACACATTTAATTTTAATATGAAATAAATATAATATATTAAAAATACAATTTACAATGAATTATTTGTAATAAGATATAAATTGAAAATATTTCATAATTTATTTTTTATATATTTAAAACATATTGATATATATTTAAATATGTTAGTTTCGAACTTTTGATACTTGTTATTAAACTCTTAAAAAACATACAATTTGCAATATTTTTCAAAATAGAAGAATAAAGAAGCAATGTGAATAACATAGTCCACTTTTGTGTGAAACAAAATAGAAGGGATAATGCTTCTATAGACCTAGAATAACCAAGTTCTAATGCAAAAGGAAAAAGGACAAGGTTGAACTTCTTTTGGCACACATTCTGATCACAAGAGATTGGAGTAAAATAAGGAATAATAACTTCTTTGAATAAAATGTCCAACTCTTTTAACCTAATGGTAAAAAAAATGGATGGTAAAGTCAATGATGAAGATATTCAAGAAGTGTTACATGAGTCAGTTTTGATACTCATCTTAACACGACAACAATGGGCTAAAACTATTAAATCGACAATCTAAATCTAAAGCAATTAGCTAATGTGAAAGCCCTCCCAATCGACAAAAACACAGATTATGTTTTAACACATCTTGCAAAATTCCTTAACCTCTTCTCTACATAAGTTTCAACTTTCAACCTTTGTTATTCACCAATCACCCAACTCAATGGCTCATCTCTTTTCTCACTAAATTATGGTTGGTTTGATTTTTGACATTTTTGTTGTTCAGGTAAGTGTGATAATGAGATGTGAGAACTGATGACTAGACACAAGAAATAGAAACTCATGTTTCTTCTACAATGGTGTATCCAAAAACTAATCATTTTTGCTACTTGTCACACGAGGATTAGAGGCTAGTGGTTTGGAGTCCTATATTGGAGTATTGGAATTTCACTAGTAACTGCATATTTTGGGACACGGATAACCAATGATATAATTTAGTTTTAGTTTGGGCTTATTTGAGTCATCAATTATTTTTTATCTATTATTAGTGAATGATATCAACGTGGACAATATAAGATTTTAGGTCTTGATATGTATTATAATTATTTTCTTCTCTTACAAACAATGAAATTAATATTAATATTTGAATTTTGTATGAGATATTAAATCATGTAATTGTTTATTTTCGATGTGTTTTTAAAAATTTATTGCGAGACGATGCAATTGAATTTTTTTTAATAAGAAACTAGATTGAACAAAGAATTATATATCATTCATTCTTAAGTTTGTAGTATTGTTTAATCTAAGTTTTTTTGTGTTAATACAAGAATATTGTGTAAGATTCAAAATTGTTTAATTTAATTATTATTTTTTTGTTTTTAATTGTTAAATATTAAAAAAATTATTGAAATTATTTTGAATATTTAAATATTTTAAAAATGAAAAATATTTATTTTTATTCAATATTAATATTTTATTTTTTAAATAAATATTTAAAAATTAAAATTTGAATTTGATTGAAAATTAAATTATTTTATCCAAACAAGAAAATTAAAATATAAGAAATTAAATTGTTTCATCCAAACAAAATGTTTAGAAAATGAAAAGAATTTAAATCAAGTAATTAAAATGTTATGTATTTAAATTTTCTAGAAATTTTGAAATCCTCGATGCAAACATGGTAAATTTTCTTAATTCTTATTGAATTATTTGACTTCGGCCTATACATTATTCATTAAACAGCTTGAGTTATTTATCATCATTCATTCCTTTTACATTTCTCTCTCCCTTTGATTTGGTTGAACAGAACATGTACAATTTTCTAACATTCAATGTGTTTCTCTCCTACAATATATCTCCCATAATATCTAACTAGACAAATTGGGGTTAACTTACTATGATATGAATGTCACGTAGTTATCATGTACGTAAAGGAACATTAGTATTTATGATTATCTGTATTGCATTTGAAGCTTCAAAGTTTTGGGCTCATTTGTCACCTAAGAATTTGACCCCTTTTGACATTACACTTACTATTGATCTTTATACGGCTACTAAAGAATAATCATTAATAATTTAATACATTATGACTTAGTTATACTCTTAATATATTTTTTATATAACATTTTTAATTTCCTTATTATTGTTCTTTGTGAATTGTGAATTAGTCTCTCCCTTTTATTTCACGAATTTGATTCATTATTTATCATAACCGTGTAATTTTGGTTTATCCATTAATTTAACCTCCAATATTTAACAAAGACATTTAATTGCACCACCACGTTCAAATTTCATTAAATATTGAATGTTAAGTTAAATCATTATTAAAAATTGTTCAATTAAACCAGTAAAATCAAATTTGTGGGATAAAATAGGACACTAAATTCAAAAAAATTATAACATTAGATTTTCAAAAAAATAATAATAATAATAAATAATTCTAAAAGAGTTACTTTTAAACTAGTGATCTCTCCTCATATAAATGCTAAACCAAAGTTGCAGCTCAATGGGAACCAAAACCAACCAGTGTCTCACTCACACCCTTTCTATCCCTATATTTTCTAGCAAAGAATAGAACATAAGAAACCACCAGTTACCAAGAAGAGAGAATAATAATCAAACAAGTGAAAGAAAGAGAGCTCCCGCCATCTAAGCTTTAGGTGCATGCATGCCTTCATGTGAGGTGTGACAATGCGGCAAAAAGAGAGTTTCATATGAGATATACTCTCACATTCCACAAAATACAATATTATAAGTACCTAACTCTCATCTCCTTCATCCTTAAATCCAACCTACTTTTCTTTTCCCCTTCAGACTCTTCCCTTCCCTTCCCTTCATTCATTCTCTTTGTACACCAAACCAACCAATCCCCTTCTCTTATCTTATAGAGTGGAGTTTGTTTACTTGCATTTTTCTTTCTTGTTCATCAAGAAATTTAGCCAAGATTTCAAGTCAACCAATTTTAACTGCACCACATTTAGCTAGCACTACCCTTTTATCTTCTTAACTTTGTTTCTCATTTTCCCTGCAAGCCATGGGGGTCTTGTCCATAGGTTATTCTTTTTCCTCAAGTTTACTCACCAAACTCATATTTGGAGTGCCACAAAACAATGAGCGGTGCCCTTCAAGGAGGAAGGCATGTGTTGTGTATTGCCAAGGGGGTGGGAATGTAATTAAGTCCTCCTCAGGCTTGTCTTCTGTGTTGACAGAAAGATCAGCATTGGTTGGCACAGATCATGCAGCTGCAGTTCTAATGGATGCAGGAAGCTTGGTCTTGTCACAAAATGGGAAAAGCCAGGCAGAGATTTTGGTGAAGGATTTGGTGCCTTATGATGGACCAACAACATTGATAGGGGTGGAAGATGGAATAGGCATTGTCAAGTTTCTTGGAGGGAAAAAGTTTTTCATTACTGGGGCAACTGGGTTTCTAGCCAAAGGTATCTTTCTAATATAATCTTTTGTGGAGATAATATGCCAAGCATCTTAAGTTTCCTCAATTGTTTAATAGGTTTTGACAATGATATATTGTGAGTAGTGACATTTGTTTGCTATTAATTCAGTTTTTATTGAGAAGATTCTAAGGACAGAGCCAGATGTGGGGAAAATGTACCTTTTGATCAAGGCAAAGAATAAGCAAGCTGCAATGGAGAGATTGCAAAACGAAGTATGGCATTTATGAAATTTTAGGTTTGAGAAAAAATTTCTATTCACATATAATTACAAAAATGACATCTTAATTTCACTTTGTTTCAAGATTCGTACTTGAAATACTAAATACATGTTTTCTTTTGTTTTCACTGTTTCTATATGAATCTTTGAAAATATAGAAAAAGTTAAAATGAGATGATGTTTTTGTAATTTTGAAAATAGGAATAAATAGAAAATGTTTT